>NC_064619.1:342095649-342380649 GCF_023898315.1 Schistocerca nitens
AATGGTGCAATGTATGCTGATTTCCTACGTAATGTTCTACCGATGTTACTACAAGATGTTTCACTGCATGACGGATTGGCGATGTACTTCCAACATGATGGATGTCGGCACATAGCTCGCGTGCGGTTGAAACGGTATTGAATAGCATATTTCATGACAGGTGGATTGGCCCGCAATTTCACCGGATCTGACGTCCCCGAATTTCTTTCTGTGGCGAACGTTGAAGGATATTTGCTATCGTGATCCACCGACAACACCTGACAACATGCGTCAGCGCATTGTCAATGCATGTGCGAACATTACGCAAGGCGGACTACTCGCTGTTGAGAGGAATGTCGGTACACGTATTGCTAAATGCATTGAGGTTAGTTCAAATGGTTCAAATGGCTCTGAGCAATAACTTCTGAGGTCATCAGTCCCCTAGACCTTAGAACCACCTAACTAACCTAAGGACACCACACACATCCATGCCCGAGGCAGTATTCTAACCTGCGACCGTAGCGGTCGCGCGGTTCCAGACTGTAGCGCCTAGAACCGCTCGGCCACCCCGGCCGCCCATTGAGGTTGACGGACATCATTTTGAGCATTTATTGCGGTAATGTGGTATTTACAGGTAATCACGCTGTAACAGCATGCGTTCTCAGAAATGATAAGTTCACAAAGGTATATGTATCACATCGGAACAACCGAAATAAAATGTTCAAACGTACCTACGTTCTGTATTTTAATTTAAAAAAACCTACCTGTTACCAACTGTTCGCCTAAAATTGTGAGCCATATGTTTGTGACTATTATAGCACCATCTATCACAAAGCGAAAAAAGTGACCCAACTAAAACATTCATATTTCTTTACGTACTACTCGAATATGTAATAAAAAATGGGGGTCCTACTTAAAAAAAACGCAGTTGATATCCGTTTGACCTATGGCAGCGCCATCTAGTGAGTCAACCATAGCGCCATCTGGTTTCCACCTTCAAGCTAGACATGTTTCGTTCTTTGTAGTTTTTTCGTTATTTCGTGACATATTTGGCCCGGTCACGATCAATGGATCACCCTGTATGTAAGGATGGGTAGTTGAGTAGTACACTGGTAGTTGATGTCTTGGAGATTGGAGTATAGCTAGTAGTAGGCAGGCAAGAAGTAGCTGGTAGCGATATTACTCGGTTTTCTATTATAGAGAAGTAAATATTTTCTGGTATAATGAGTTACTATTATCATAAATATTAAAGACCGAAGGTCATAAATTTTAAAGTGTTGCGTCATTATTTATGTTGCCTGTGTGTGCCAGATTTTATTGTTTTATATTAATTATTGTTATTATTTCAACAAGTTGTTTTGCGTTGTTCAAGCCCCACTGAAGTTTATTCGGACCTCAAGGAATCTTTTCTTTACAAAAGTGTTTTTTATCTTGTTAAATCAGTATTTGCATGGGAAGTGTTGATTAAAATATTCAGCCCCACGTATTCACAACCCTCAGTCCGAGCCTCTCTCCATCTACATCCCACGCTACACCAGACAACATGCCTTTGAAACCTCACTCCTGTGAAACTACATACGGCACTTTCACACTCAAGAGATTGGTTAGTAGTGTCTCTTATTCTCTTTACTTCAACCCTAATTAAAGATTGACAGCTTCTTGCAACACCATGCTCCCTTGCAATTCCCCTCACCCAAAACTAGTTCCATGTTCACTGTGGAACTTTACTGCGTGAAGTGCGTGTTAATGATTTCGTCGGCAGTTTATTTAATCCTACCCTCGCAACAGGAGAACCTTGAGGCGGTATGTCACTGTCATTATTATCTCTCGGTTGAAGAACAATTACACGATATTTTCTCTTACCTTCAGTATGTGTAACATAGCAAGTACCATTAGCTTTACGCACCTCCTGACTTTCAGGTACATAAGCCTGATAGGATTAAGCCTTGTCTGGCCGATCAATAGTCTTGAAACACGTTTCCTCTTTCTTCTCCTCCTCCTTCTCCCATTCTGAGAAGGCAGTGCCACCACTGGTGGCAACGAAGCTGCATCCTTCACCAATAAAAGCGTGCCGCGCGGAGTGGCCGAGCGGTTCGAGGCACCATGTCACCGATTGCGCGGTCCCTCCCGCCGGTGGTTCGAGTCCTCCCTCGGGCATTGGTGTGTGTGTTGTTCTTAGCTTAAATTAGTTTAAGTAGTGTGTAAGTCTAGGAGCCGATGACCTCAGCAGATTGGTCCCTTGGGAATTCACACACGTTGGAACGTTGGAAATAAAAGCGTCTGTACCACTTCGTTATCCACAACAATCGCAACATAAACAGCCTCCTGTGCCTCATTCACAGTATCCACAACAAAATTACTGTCTGCAGTTCCACTGTGCACGACACAGAAATTATTGGCACATTGCACTTCTGGCCCAGGCTCCACTGCTTTTACACAACAGCCACCATTACCCAGCGGGGTAGATAGTACTACACCTAAATCGGTATCACCGATGTCCCTATTCACAAGCTTATTTACTTCAGTATAGCAAACATTCGTTTCGTCTAGCACTACAGGGAACCCTTCGAATCATTCCCAGCTTGCTATGCACTGTAAAACAACAGAGCCGTTCAATGAGATGGATCTCAAACAACCGCTCTTCCACTGTGGGCTAAAAAAGAAAATCCAAGCAAGCGACCAACTTCACTCTGCTAAAGGAAGTCTCGATCGCGTCGTCCCACAAGCACATTAAAAACAGGTTGAATTCATCGGTTCCAAACTACCAAACTAGGTTTCAGAAGACTACACTTGATTATAAGGCGAATTTCGAAATGGTAATCCTCTTCGAAATATTTCATACTCCTCAAAGGGGAGACCACATCCACCACCTCTCTCCATTCTGCCTCACTCCACGTCCGACTTGTGTAATTGTGTGTTATTAGCAGAGATCATCTAGCCAGGTAGTGTCAGGGATAAAAAATGTGTAAAAAGTTTACAGTTGCTTATGTTTGTACAAGGATAATAGAGTAAACTTTATTGGGTATCTCTGGCTCACAGAAACAATGTTATCTTGGGGAAGTAAAAGACTGCAGCTAGCGCATGTGCTTAATGGTCTCATTGACCTACCGAAACGTTTGTAAGATATCTAGAGGTCGGTGCACATTTATTCTAGTCGGATTAACCGTGTGCTGGTACGATAGAGGATAAATGCTCTTCACACATTCTATGTGAGCAAGCTATACATTAAGGATCAAAAGTATTCGGATAACTATTATTGGACATAGATATGAAGTGTGTTCACTTTTCTCTTTTATGATGACCTGAAATTTGCTCAGGACACTTTTAATGTGATATTTGAATACTCGTGGATGAATAGCAGACCATTCCTCCTCAAGAGATGGTGATGCTCGATGCTGTAGTCTGGAGTGAAATCGACGTTCGAATTCATCCGAAAGGTGTTCCATTGGGTTCAGATCGGGACCCTGCTTTATAACAAGGTGCACTGTCATGCTGATACGAACATCGTCTTCGAACTGTTCCTCTACCGTATACGGTATTCAATGTATTGAAATGTGTTTTTAACTTTCTCTGTACTTTATTGTTGGCACTACGCATGATGCCAGGTAATGTTTTCGAGGCATTAACCAAATCCAAACCCTGAGCCCTCATGACCGAAACAGCTGTTACTACTATTTTACTGATAACACGATACTTTCTGCCTTCTTTTGTACTATCGCGATCCCCTCTCGTTACATCTGGTGGTCAATTGCGCATTACATACGGGTGTCTGGATACTTTTTATTATAGTGCGTATTCAAAGCACAACTGTTTACCATTTTGCACCACACAGATGCAAGGTCTCTGCAATTTGACTACGAATTTGAAGGTTCCAGATTCGATAGGAGCCTGCAAGATAGTGAATGTTGTGAACTTCGAAGTCCTGCGTTCAGATCTACCTCACTGTACCAACAGCCGTTGGAAAGGAGGGCAGATAGGTGGTGTTCCACAAAGGCAGAAGAGTCAACAATGATCAGTAACTGTGCAGTTAATAATATTATTGCTCAATATTTCGAATGTGCAATAACATTGAACCTCTGCGGGCTAGGTTCAGAAGTTGTGCAATGAAACTGTATTGGTCAAAAACTTTTATAGTATATTGTGCTCCTAAAATCCTTGCCAGTCGGTCACATGGTTCGTTGAAGTTAGGTTCCTTTGTGTTCACTGTTGTGTTTATCGACTAATATAAGTTCAAACAAAGAGAGTATCGAAACGTACAAATCATAGCCAATATTATAGGATAATTGAGTAGATGACAACAAAAACAGGAAAATTAAACATGATTCTAACGGAGTAGTTTATGGTTCAAATGGTTCAAATGGCTCTGAGCACTATGGGACTTAACTTCTGTGGTCATCAGTCCCCTAGAACTAAGAACTACTTAAACCTAACTAACCTAAGGATATCACACACATCCATGTCCGAGGCAGGATTTGAACCTGCGACCGTAGCGGTGGCGCGGTTCCAGACTGTAGCGCCTAGAACCGCTCGGCGACTCCGGCCGGCAGTAGTTTATGTTTAATTACAAAAACATGTGTGCTAACGCGCGTGCGCGGGCGCTTGTGTGTGTACGTTTGTGTCTACAGTAATTACCCGAAGATAATCTTTTAGTGTACGTATGATTGCATGATACGTTGATGGAAATGTGACTGTCAGAATACTGTTTTTTTTTATCATACTGGCTACCATTCCCAAAAGTTTATCAATTGTGGGCCATAAACACGTAAATCTCAATTTTAATTTTTGATGCCCCTTATTCCAATGTTTCTTCCACCTTTTTTTCTCTTTTACTTGTAACAAAGTTGAGCAATTTCTACGGCAGTAGCAGCATCCTGGACATACAAAATTTCAAACCATGCTAAATATTGCACAATATTACTTCACATTTTTGTTGAGAAGTCTAGGGCGAACTTCAGTAATGTTGTGTGTTACTATAGAACAATAATATCGACCATCTAAGTGCCGCTGAACACCTTGCGCGGCATGCAAGTCCGTGACCAATCGAGAGCTACGTCAACACCAATCAAACGTTTGCCTTGGGAAGTGCGAACAAGCTACGAAAAGTAGCGTGTTGTATGTTACTTGCCAGCCGTCAGCCAACGACGACGCCCACGTCAGTGATTCGATCGGAAAACAGTGCGTGGCCAGTCTAGTTGGCCGACGCTGTTCTTTTCAGTACATTCAGGTACTGTTTATGGTGAGGCAATTGTGCGACGCCACTAAAAATTCCGCTTATCAGATTCCTCGACGACGGGAAAAACAGCGGCGGGCGGCCGGCGGGCGGTGGTCGATCCGCGAGATTCGCTGTGATGAGCGGACGCGTGTCCCTGATTGCCATCGGCCGTTTTATGGCGACCACAGGCCGGCGACCAGTATCGACGGCAGAACATGCTGGGACGAGCACGCCGGCCGTATCCGCGGTCGTATCTTAAGCTGCGTTTAATACGTCCATCTAGCACTCCTGGGATTTACAATGGCCACGACAGAAACGGAAAAGTAGTAATTAAGGCCGATAGATTACGCGCGTCTCACGCGCTGCGCGGTGGGTATTATGGGGCAGTCAATACTCCAACCCGCACAAGCGCTCCTGAAAGTCTTGAGAAATTAAGAGGGGTGTTCAATAAGCAATGAACATATTTTTTTCTGAAAGAATGTTGGTTTATTCCGAATTCCGATACACCATATTCTTCCCTACTCTTTTTCCCAACAAAACTCTGTTTTCCAACATAATTGCCGTTCAATGCGACAGCCTTAAGCCACCACAATGGGAAGGCCTGCATGCCCGCATGATACCACGTTGCTGGTCGACGACAGAGCCAACGTCTTGCTTCATCAATAACCTCGCCATCCACGCACCGCTTCCAGCAGAGTGCATCCCTCACTGGGCCAAACAGATAGAAGTCGAAAGGTGCGAGATCCAGGCTGTAGGGTGGATAAGGCAGGTTTGTGCGACCTTGTTGCGATAATGACAGACGCCTCGCCCAACGACTCTCCTTGCTTTTGTTCACTGCCAAGTCGCCGTAGATATTCTGCAAGCCCCTATGAATGTCTGTGATGCTCTGGTTTTCCGCCAAACGAGACTCAATGACAGCTCTCTGTTTATAACGCATCTGCATTACAGAGGCCACTTCGAAGGCTACGTACAGCGCCACCAAGTTTCGGAACTTCATGATACTGTACGTGCTAAAGACGGAATGCTACACGATATACCACAACAAAGTCTGCATGTTTTCATCCAAAACTGACGGAGAAAAAATGTGTTGCATTACTTATTGAACGCTCCTCATACTACAGGTTTCTGATTTTGGGTAAACTCTTTGCAAAGTAGTTCATCTTGAGTGTGTAGTACCTCATCTTAAGCACAAAACGACTCGTAGAGTAATGTTTGATTACATTAGGTGTATTCTATGGATCTCACGGAGAATGGTGTCTGCGATGTTGAAAGAAGTGGAAGATGTAAATGTATTTTAAGTACAATGCAATGAAATGGTTTAACATTATGAAAGACTACTTTACTACGGTACTTTATGAGAGTTTTAGGTCCTAGTGTTGTGTTAAAGGTTGCCACTATTTTCTGAAGAAAAGAGAAACATTGGTAAGACAAAGAACAGTAACGAAAATGTGTGTTGTAAAGTAGTTTTTGAAATATGAAGTTTCTGAAGAGGTATCTGTAGGATGTCCGAGAGTTAACTCCAAATGTAATTTTTGTAAAAGGCTACTGCATTCTAAACATACTGTTCCTGTAAGTTGAGTTCCTCCAAATATATCAGTATGTAACTCATTACTGCATGGAAATGTGCAGAAAAAACTAGTGTCTTCATTTTTAAATTACCTATGGCAGTAATCATTTATACTCCAAATACAGCTAAATTAAGGCGCGTCATAAAATCTAAGACAGTAGATTTTCCAGTTAGGGTTAAAACTTTCCATTTCTCGTATTTCATTGTTTGAACAGATTATTTTAATAGTCTGTAGAGTTATATCGAAAGTATTCAACATTATGTAACTGATTCTCTCAATATTTACTGATCGTTTGCTTAGAACCATCAGCTGACGTTTTCGAGCAATCTTTCAGCTGTCTTTTCAGTACGAGGACTGCTACTACTTTTTACTCCTGTACTTGTCTCTTCTGCAAAGCAACAAAATTCTCATTTTCTTAAACTACAAGTAGAGGATTACTTATATATATCAAAAACAACAGAGGACCCTGTATAGAACTTTGCAGTATACCGCGTCTTATTGCCTCCAATGCTGAGTGCCTGTTACTGAAACACTTTGCTTTCTGTCGTCCAAATAAGATAAAAACCATGAAGCTGGTGTGTCCACTAATTCGTAGTATTTTAACTTTAGCAAGAGGATACCATGATTGTCAATAACAAAATCCATAGCCAAGTCACATAATATTCTCAGTGTTAGTAATCCATAATGTACCATGTTTCATCTGTCATAGTAAATATAGCCTGTTCAGTTGACAATCCTTTATGAAATACAAACCATTAGCTACTATGTTTTCCTGTATTATGTGTTTATATGGGCTATTGCACAAGAACTTCTCGATTTTTTCAAAATAATGGAATAAATGAGATGGCTCGGTAATTCTTTACTAATGTTTAGTCTCCTTTTTGTGAATTGGCTTGACAACAGCATTTTTGAGCAGGAGTCATTGGGCGCCAGGGCACGAACGTGCAGTGGGACCATCTCCCCGCTATCTACCTACCCTCACTCTACTTCATTCCTAACCGAACGAAACGCCGCCCACGCATCGTCTGTCGCAGCCAGGTCCTTCCTCCCCCCCCCGCCCTCCGGCCCCTCTCCCCCTCCCCCCCCCACTATTCCCTCCCATACGCACATATTACTTTCCACCACTGTCCTGACTTTTCTCTTCCCATATGAGTAAAAAAATTGAAATAAATAAGAAGAAATTAAAAAAAAATCTGTCTGTTTTCTTTTAAATGCTTCGGTGAAGCGAAATATAATCTTCACAATTTTTTCCTGATTTATCCATACATGAAAGAGCAATTCGTCCTTGCATGAAAGCACATAAAAACAGTGCACACTACATTTTAATTAAGTACAAAACTAAACTGTTTCTTTTCAGAATATTTATATAACTAGTAAGATAATCTTCTTACGTCCAGAATAAACACATAAAAAGCTAATTAATTAAAATACTGAATAATGTCACAAAAATTATATAATATTTAAAACTGGAGTGCAAGAAAAAACGAGAACGAATAGATAATTTCAAAGAGATACATTTGAATATCAATGTAAAAGTGTAAAGCGCAAATATTTCCTTAGTGACCTAAATTCTTGTATTACGTAAATGAGTTTTCCCTAGATGTCATATGATTAAAATGAAAATACTCATGCGCTTTCATGTTCTGCATAATTTATACGTCTACAACTTTATCTATACTCTGCGAACCA
Organism: Schistocerca nitens; assembly: GCF_023898315.1. Lineage (NCBI taxonomy): Eukaryota > Metazoa > Arthropoda > Insecta > Orthoptera > Acrididae > Schistocerca > Schistocerca nitens. The sequence goes on from NC_064619.1 coordinate 342,104,098, forward strand.
CTGTATAAACTGAGTGGCACAGGAAACTTTTAACTGATATGCACATTAAGATGTATTCTTCTTCCGTCTGTTCTTCTTCCATTTGCAGTCGGTGCGTGAGCAGAATGAATGCTTCTGCGGCTTTATGCTAGCTGATAGTGTCATAATTTTATCTGCCCAATATCTGCTGTAAGCCGATTCCAGGAGTTTTCCAGGCGCGCTCTTGAAAGATGTACGGTGTATTGCTTCGAGTTGTGCCATTTAAGATTTTCCAATATTTCAGTACACTGTCTCGCCCGTCAGAAAAGCCTGTGATAATTTGCGTCATCTTCCTCCTAATGATAGTGTTTCCAGACTGTATAACCAATCCTTATTCACTGCAGAAATTAAAAAAAAAATAGTCGTGGGTTCTGCTAGGTATACCAAGCCGGACTATCAACATTAACTGTGCTGCAACCAGAAGAGAAATATCGGGAAGAAATATCACTGAAAAACTGAAGTGCCTGCATCTCGTGGTCGTGCGGTAGCGTTCTCGCTTCCCACGCCCGGGTTCCCGGGTTCGATTCCCGGCGGGGTCAGGGATTTTCTCTGCCTCGTGATGGCTGGGTGTTGTGTGCTGTCCTTAGGTTAGTTAGGTTTAAGTAGTTCTAAGTTCTAGGGGACTGATGACCATGGATGTTAAGTCCCATAGTGCTCAGAGCCAAAAACTGAAGTGTTTCATTTTTAATTTCTTGTCACTGGCGGTAGATACCAAAAAGGATTATGTTGCTACATATGCGTCTGTAACATACGAGGGGCGTTCAATAAGTAATGTAACGTATTTTTTCTGAAACAATTTGATTTTATTCATCATTCAAATACACCATATTATTCCCCACTGTATTTTCCAACATTATCTCCATTCAGTGCGACGGTCTTATTTCACCTCACTGAGGGGCCTGTATGCCCGCACGGTACCTCTTTACTGGTCGACGTCGGAGCCAGCGTCTTCCTGCATCAGTAAGCTCCCGACTCTCCACGTAATGCTTCCCGTGGAGTGCAACCTTCATTAGGGCAGACAGGTAGAAGTCGGAAAGTGCGAGATTCGGGCTGTAGGGTGGATGAGGAAGAACAGTCCAATCCAATAAAGTTTTGTGAGCTACTCTCTGGTGTGCAGATGTGTGAGGCCTTGCGTTATCATGGAGAAGCTCTTTTTGCATTTTTTACTTAGATGAACATGCTGAAGTAGTTTCATCAATTTGCTGAGGAACCCAGTACCTCAACTGGTGGACGAATGTGTCAGCACTACCAACAGAGACATCCATTTGAGCAGAGACGTATTTTATTGCGATCCGTTGATCACTTCCGCACTTTCCAGCATTGCTGTGTGCGGCCGGCCGGCACTCGGGATGTCGGACAGGTTTGCACTTCCTTGAGATGATGACAGGCGTCTCGCCCAACGACTCACCGTGCTTTTGTTCACTGCCAGGTCTCCGTAGCCATTTTGTAGGCTCATACGAATATCTGCTCTGGTTTTCCTCCAAAAGAAACTCGATGGCAGTTCATTGCTTGTAACGTACAACTGTTACAGACGCCCATTTGAAGGCCCACATAGCGCCGCCATCTGAAACTATAGGGGCTAAAGCAAGAACATTCACGATGTCCCTCAATACATTCCGCATTTTTTCAAATGAAATTGGCCAAGAAAAAAAAATGTCGCTTTAATTATTGAACACCTCCCGTACTTAATTCCTTACAAGCAGGTACTTAGTTACCAATAAATGTTGGTAACCAGTGTATAAAAACAGTGTAAGTTTAAGTCCAGTGAAGAGCTATGTCAGCCTTAACTCCTCGCAAAGTTCGTGCAAGTACTTCTCTACTGCTTTAATGCTTTTATTAGGCAAATTACACTCAATGGTCTAGCTTGACACATCTTGAAAGTTTCATCTAGTAGTTTGTCACATGATACTTTCTGAAAGCAACAGAGTGAGTGGCATGCTGCAGAGACATGGGACTCGCATTCTGGAGGACGTCAATGCAAATCCCCGTCCGCCCATCCAGATCGAGGTTTTCCGTGGATTTTCTATTCATTCCTCCCTCCCCCCACACCTAATTAAATTATTTGTGGCAAATGTCGGTATGGTTGCTTCGAAAAGGATACGAACGAATTTCTTACCCATCCATACACCATCCGAGTTAGCGCACTGTCTCTGTAGATTTCGTGTTCAATGGATCGTTAAACTCTAATCTTTCATCTTTGTTTGTGACGGCGCAATTCCTAACAAGTGATGTGCAGCTAAAACCTCCATATTCTCAGTGCTACTTTAGGAGGTGTATTAATTCTGCTTGGTGATTTATATCGAATATGAAAAAGGCAAGACTATGTTTTTAAGACTTGTTGGTGTGCTTGATGTCTTACAACTCTTACTCTTACAAATTATGTTTGTCAGGTGCACATGTCCACCGCAGCGAACAGCTGTTAATGTCACATCTTTGGCGTTTCCATCAGTCCTCAGGCTGCAAATGCACGCAGTCCACTCCAGTGGACACCCCCTGTTGGTGCTGTGCTCCGCATGCATTTATAGCCCCAGGATTGATTGAATACACCATAAAAGTGACCACCAACAACTGTCCACTGCAGCTGACATGTGTACCACAGGCTTAAGAACGTCAATGAGTCTGCAGATGTGCAAATGGTTTCTTATCTGCCAGCCCAAAGCGTTGAATTTGGCGTCTTTAACGTTACCGTGGGAGTATTTGCGGATCAAGGTTTAAACCCTACGACAATTTTAGCACGCTGTGTCTAAAAAAATCTGTATATTTTCTCGACTGTTTCGAAACACAAGGCTATTTCTTGATTAGCCTCTTAACCTCTAAAGCGCCTTTAAAGACTAAATTTAAATTTTGACTCGATCCAGTTTTCACACCACTGTATACTCCACTCATGATGGTTGCTCTGTCATAGCCTCGTCTGAAACACTTACATCTAATTCATTTCGCTCTATATATTCAGTTAACTGATTCTCGTATCCTAATGCAGATTGATCTTTGACCTGAGTAAATGATGTAAATGATTCAGATATCTTTATGTCCGAATGATTTCCAAAACAACCTTTTGTTAATCTGTCATGTGACAGACTTCTCTTGATATCGATTTTCCTAACTTTACCACATTTCCTCCTCACTTTTTCCCTCATTTTAATTGCCAAAGCATCTTACCCTCGGGGGCGTCGTCTCGGCCTAGTTACCCACTGGTATTATCTCTCGATAGTTTCCTTAATTGCACAGCCTTTAGTTCCCTCATATCTTCTTAAAATAAAAAAGATGGCGCCACGTGATGCAGTTCTCAACAATGCAGGGGTCTCTGCAGCGGTCCACGCCGTTGCTTGGCAACAGTCTGAGACGAGTCGACTGCCGGACAATATGAATGTGTCCGTCCCCAGTCAGCAAAATCTTAAGAAAACCGTGAAATACAGCAAGGACGTCGAGCAACGTTAACAATCGGAAGGTAAGTCGTCAACAAACATTGGTTCCTCCAATCCGTGGTCTCCAAAGCATAGACGTCAAATCGATTGCAGCTCTATGCTGCCGCATAACGTAAATTCTCATATGCACTTTTATTTAAAGAATGTGTGGAGATCTTCGATGCTGCACTTATATTAAGAGCAATCTGAGTTTGCAAATCAGTCATCAGACTGTTTATCAGTGTTCGTCTGAGGCAGTTTGTGTGTGAGGAGATGAGTTTTATAAATGGGAATACAATAAAAACTATAAATTAGGGTCAATTCTAGTGTCCGATACCACCCATCAGCTTTGACCAATGACGTAATGTGTGATGTTATTTAGATTGTGCTGCAGATTGCTGTCGATGAACGTTAAATGATTTCTCTGGATTTCCTCGTTACGCGCGTATATTAAAAATTAGATGTCGATTGTTTTGTTTTCATCTCGTAATTTGTTTTCGACATCTTTTGTTAACGAAAGTAGTCGTGATTTATAAGTAGTCGTGATTTATAAGGTCTTGATATCTCACGCTGTTCGTAATGGATGAGTCAGTTGTTTTTACTGCGAAAATTCTGCTCCAGAAAGTGAGTGACCGTAAATCAACTATAAAATTTTTGCAATCATTGGACGATCTTTGCTGAATTTTGCAAGTGCGGTGTCTGTGGAAATTTTATGGTTTTGACGAAGGTTGGGTCATCACGAACTTCCTACGAATACATGTGGAGGTGCAGAAAAAATAACATACGGAGATCTATACGCAGGGGGACGTGGTTCGAAAGATCGAGGCTGAATTTAGAAGTAATTATCGTACTAACCTACTATTTTTGCTATGAATATTCTTGCAAATCTGTCATGCACGATGCAGGGGTTTCGTGTGGCACTGTAGTCGACTGGTTCTCGTTTTGTAGAGAAGTCTGCGGGGAATTTATAAAGTATAGGGGGTCATTTGGGGGGAGGGGGGGCAGGGACTATAGCTGAAGTAGATGAGTCACATTTTGGAAAGAGAAAGTAAGAATGGGGGAACGAGGTTGTTGGGCTTTGGGTTTTTGGAGTAGTAGTTTCTGGAGGAGATTGTGCTGACGTATGTGGGGTTGTACCAAATCGGACAAAGGAAATCTTGACATCTGTAATAGAAGAATATGTGTAAGAAGGTTCTGTAGTCATGTCGGATGCGTTTGCTTCGTACAAGGGGTAGGGTTAAAGGGGTTATCATCATTTGGTCGTGAATCACAATATTGAGTTTAAAGATTATAAGACGGGGCATGTACCAATACTATGGAGGGGTATTGGGGGGCTGTAAACTCTGTTGTCGGGGAAAGAGAAGGATTTCAGTGTTACAAGGCCATTTAGATGAACACTGTTGGAGGAAGAGTATTCCTAAAGGTTATTGTTTATTTCTTGCCTTTATGAAACTAGTCAGCAAAATGTACAAGTTTCGTTTTGTTAGTTAGGTGTTGGTGGGGCTGATACTTTTTTCTTGTTTTACGTAGCGTTGTTTTATGTTACTGTATTGTGCGAGTGCTACCTTTTTGGTTTCTCTGGAGGGAGGTTTTTCTGTCGTTTTAATATTTTCTGGTTACAATGGTGGGGCCGAGGGGTATTGCTGTGTCCCTGCCGGAGGGTTTATGTGATTGACTCGTGGTTTCATTTTTTTTATTACTTTAAAATTTTGCGTCTGATTGAGGGCGGGTGGTAGGGAAGAACTGATTTGAGTGGTACCTCATTCGTGCCTGGCAGTTTGTGTTTCTTATTATTTTTTTCATTAGTTATTCTGGATTTTGCTTCTTTCGTTACAGTTTGACCTTCTAACACTATTATTTCTTGTTATGTCCTTATTTCATTCTTGTCAGCCTCGATCTTTGACTCCTTTTCGAAGTTCGTATGCGGTATGTTTCTTTTTATGTAGCCACTTTTATCTTTTCCTTTTTGATGTTTTTGCTATACTGCTCTTAATTTTACTTTCATTCCTGATGTATCAGTTTTACTGAGTGTTGTTTTGGAGTTACTGTACTTGGTGACTTTCGTGTAGTATAGTTATCGGTTACAGGGTTCGGTCATTTTTGCGTTTTATGTCTTTGTGTGTGCAGTAATGTGTGTAAAGATTTTCGTTTTTTGAAAGTCTAGTCGTATTCTGTAGTTCACTAAGAAGATCATTTTTTAAGCACGTTTCTGATATGTTATAAGATTTTAGATTGCTTCTAGTTACCGATTCCCACTATTCGACGGTTATTTGCAGTACGTGTGGAAAATATACACTCCTGGAAATTGAAATAAGAACACCGTGAATTCATTGTCCCAGGAAGGGGAAACTTTATTGACACATTCCTGGGGTCAGATACATCACATGATCACACTGACAGAACCACAGGCACATAGACACAGGCAACAGAGCATGCACAATGTCGGCACTAGTACAGTGTGTATCCACCTTTCGCAGCAATGCAGGCTGCTATTCTCCCATGGAGACGATCGTAGAGATGCTGGATGTAGTCCTGTGGAACGGCTTGCCATGCCATTTCCACCTGGCGCCTCAGTTGGACCAGCGTTCGTGCTGGACGTGCAGACCGCGTGAGACGACGCTTCATCCAGTCCCAAACATGCTCAATGGGGGACAGATCCGGAGATCTTGCTGGCCAGGGTAGTTGACTTACACCTTCTAGAGCACGTTCGGTGGCACGGGATACATGCGGACGTGCATTGTCCTGTTGGAACAGCAAGTTCCCTTGCCGGTCTAGGAATGGTAGAACGATGGGTTCAATGACGGTTTGGATGTACCGTGCACTATTCAGTGTCCCCTCGACGATCACCAGTGGTGTACGGCCAGTGTAGGAGATCGCTCCCCACACCATGATGCCGGGTGTTGGCCCTGTGTGCCTCGGTCGTATGCAGTCCTGATTGTGGCGCTCACCTGCACGGCGCCAAACACGCATACGACCATCATTGGCACCAAGGCAGAAGCGACTCTCATCGCTGAAGACGACACGTCTCCATTCGTCCCTCCATTCACGCCTGTCGCGACACCACTGGAGGCGGGCTGCACGATGTTGGGGCGTGAGCGGAAGACGGCCTAACGGTGTGCGGGACCGTAGCCCAGCTTCATGGAGACGGTTGCGAATGGTCCTCGCCGATACCCCAGGAGCAACAGTGTCCCTAATTTGCTGGGAAGTGGCGGTGCGGTCCCCTACGGCACTGCGTAGGATCCTACGGTCTTGGCGTGCATCCGTGCGTCGCTGCGGTCCGGTCCCAGGTCGACGGGCACGTGCACCTTCCGCCGACCACTGGCGACAACATCGATGTACTGTGGAGACCTTACGCCCCACGTGTTGAGCAATTCGGCGGTACGTCCACCCGGCCTCCCGCATGCCCACTATACGCCCTCGCTCAAAGTCCGTCAGCTGCACATACGGTTCGCGTCCACGCTGTCGCGGCATGCTACCAGTGTTAAAGACTGCGATGGAGCTCCGTATGCCACGGCAAACTGGCTGACACTGACGGCGGCGGTGCACAAATGCTGCGCAGCTAGCGCCATTCGACGGCCAACACCGCGGTTCCTGGTGTGTCCGCTGTGCCGTGCGTGTGATCATTGCTTGTACAGCCCTCTCGCAGTGTCCGGAGCAAGTATGGTGGGTGTGACACACCGGTGTCAATGTGTTCTTTTTTCCATTTCCAGGAGTGTAATATAATATATGACTCGTAATTGCTCTCGTATTCTTATTTATTTCAGTCATTTTCAACTCGTTTGAATGAAATTCGCGCGTGAATAATAATCGCGTTAAATGTATAATTTTATGGCATGCCACATTCGTTTGTTTACGAGTATGATCCGTTCCATTCATAGATTGTCCATTGCAGCATCTTTGCCTTACGTATGACGTCATTGGCCAAAACCGAGGGGTGGCATTGGGCACTAGAATTTATGCACAAATTATACATTCTCCTACGTAATTTAAGCGCCAGATGATGTCTGTATTCGATTGTATAGACTTCACTCGACAAGTCGATTGGGTCCCTTTTTTCCACGCAGATATCATAGGAAGTAATACATTTTTACAAGAATTGCTAACGAGTATAGACAGATTTCGAGCATTAAGCAGTATTTTTTCATGAAACTAAATTTCCATTTAATCCATAAGTGTGTTATAAGTTGAATAAAATGCGATTTATAATTGTTGTTTCCGCGTAGGTTTAGTTAAATAAGGTGGGTCAGCCTTATCGTCTTTGTGCCAGTACAGTTCGTATGCTCAAGCCCCGTACAGTGTGTCCACATTTTCATGGTTTCTCGCCTCCCTATTACGGAATCAGAATCGAGCTGCTAGTCTGTGGATCCACATCACTGTTAACATTGGCGATCAAATGATACTATGCTCAATAGTTTCTCACTAATGTTGTCATTGTTTAATGTTGCGTTGAGATTTGGTGCTAAGCAGTTTGTAGCACTAAGTACATAACATCTTACACCATTGTATACCCCTTAATCTGACACAAGTACTAATTGTTCACTCTGAGAAGACTATCGGAGCAGTTGTTGACAGGAGTAGCTGTTTCGACAGAAGTCGAAAGACTGGATATGACTTCGGACTGGTACTCACTTGTTTCCGGTCGCTAAAAACGTTGACTTTCAATTCGCATGCAAAGAGTATCTTCATTGAACATGTTAATGAATTTAAGGCATTTATAATTCAATTACATACACGTTTCTATTATCGTTAACTGCGACTGTTACGTCTGCTTTCGTTCATGAGCTCGTAAACGCACTGGGCACAGCGTCGCCTACTAGCTGAAATTGACTAAATGATGCGCGTATTTTTATATCAGAACGATTTCCAGAATCAGCGTTGATTACTTCAGTATAGACAAAGACTTCAGTTGTCCCATTTCAAATTCTTCAAGTTTTTCCCGTTTATTTCTTTCGGGTGACAGGGCTCCCTCATCCTTAGGTTCAAATGGTTCAAATGGCTCTGAGCACTATGGGACTCAACTGCTGTGGTCATTAGTCCCCTAGAACTTAGAACTACTTAAACCTAACTAACCTAAGGACATCACACACAACCATGCCCGAGGCAGGATTCGAACCTGCGACCGTAGCAGTCGCACGGTTCCGGACTGCGCGCCTAGAACCGCGAGACCACCGCGGCCGGCCCCTCATCCTTAGGATCATCATGCCAAGTCCCGGCTGTCCCAGACTGTTTACGACCCCGTGTTTGAGTATCTCTGGGAACGTATCGTAAACACTTTGTAATGATGTCATGTTTCAGGTCACACCTGTTATCTTTATCAAAAGTTATTTTCTTCTTCCTTCAGTTAGGTATTAATGTTACATGATTTATTGATTGTAGAGAGTACGATGAGGCCTTCCACTTGGAAGCTGGCTATTTCTACAGTCTCAGAGCCATACATTGCATTGTTGAGCATCTGGCATTTCAGCTTTCAATCAGGGGATGGGTGAGCTGGGTCTCCTGTGAAAGTCTGCTAGAACAATAGCATTCAAAAACTACTTATTCATTGTCAACCGGAAAGGGCGATTCATGGTAACCCAAGGAGGTGTCTCCAGTAGCCATAGACATTAATTGCTAGCAATTCATAGGATATAACGTTATATTCCTTAAAGAAACGTTTCCTCAGAATGCATCCCCAGATGAAAGTGAAACTGACTCAGATTTTTATTCCTTACTTCTTCTTGTTGGCAGTATACGTATTTTGAACTTACTGACGTTCCACAGACGACATCAGAATATTCATTACTGTAACTGTAACGAGTACTGGCTAACCGGTAACTTAGTACTCTTCAAATTGGATTACATAGTTTGATGTAACGCCCGGTCGTAAATAGTACAGTGTCAAAATTAGCGAAAAGACGCCCCAATCGCTGATAAGTATGTTACTGAAGTTCACAACCGGCCTTAGTCGTGACATGTGGATCTGAAACTATCAGTGTTAATGTATAGTATAATGAATATAAACTGAAGCTTCAAAGAAACTGGTACACCTACCTAATATCGTTTAGGACCCCCACGAGCTCCCAGAAATGGTGCATTGGCATGGACTCGACTAATGTGTGAAGTAGTGCTGGTGGGAATTGTCACAATGAACTCTCCAGGAAATCCGTAAGAGTACGAGGGAGTGAAATCTCTTCTGAACAGCAAGTTGCAAGGCATACCAGATAAGCTCAATAATGTTCATGTCTGGGGAATTCGATGCCCAGCGGAAGTGTTTAAACTCAGAAGAGTGTTCCTGGAGCCACCTTGTAGCAATTATGGACGTGTTGGGTGCCGCATTGTCCTGCTGGTCCGCTCGATGTAATTTGAAACGAGACTCGTCCGACCACGCAATATGTTTCCAGTCGTCAACAGTCCAATGTCGGTGTTGACGGGCCCAGGCGAGGCGTAAAACATCGTGCAGTCATCAAGGGTACACGAGTAGGCCTTCGGCTCCGAAAGCCCATATCGATGATGTTTCGTTGAATGGTTCGCACGCTGACACTTGTCGATGGCGCAGCATTGAAATCTGCAGCAACTTGCGGAAGCGTTGCTCTTCTGTTATGTTGAACGATTCTCTTCAGTCGTCGTTAGTCCCGTTATTGTAGGATCTTTTTTCGGCCGCAGCGATGTCGGAGATTTGATGTTTTACCGGATTCCTGATATTCACGGTACACTCGTGAAATGGTCGTACTGGAAAATCCCCACTTCATCGCTGCCTCGTAAAAGCTGCGTTCCATCGCTCGTGCGCCGACTATAACACCACATTCAAACTCACTTAAATCTTGACAACCTGCCATCATAGCAACAGTAACCGATCCAACAACTGCGCAGAGACTTGTTGCCGACCGCAGCGCCGCATTCTGCCTGTTTACATATATTTGTATCTGAACACGCATGGCTATACCAGTTTCTTTAGCGCTTCATTGTATAAGTGGTGTACATAAAAGGACATGAAAAATTAAGCTTACATATGTGCAGCGTAACTAAATTGGGCGGTTGTGAAGCTACGCCAAAGGATAAAGAAAATAATAGTCGGGTGGATATGAAAGTTAGTTTTGTTGTACATATGTAGCCTTCGTTTATCGTGCCCTGTAATGAATCTTACATGTTCATTATACGAGGCCTGTTCAGAAATTAAGCTCCGATTGATTGCCAAATTGAAACCACAGTGAACATCAGAAATGTTTTACTTGTAACAATTAGCTACACCTTTCAGCTACTTCTCTACGTAGTCGCCGTTCTGACTTAGACTTTTGTCATAGCGTTGTACCAACTTTTCAATAGCCTCATCATAGAAGGCAGCCGCCAGTGCTTTCCGCCAATTCTCCACGATGGCCTACACCTCGTTGTCTGTGTCAAAATGTTGTCTTCAAAGACAGCGGTTCATGTGACCAGAGATGAAACTCAGGGGGAGACAATTGCGGACTGTATTGTGGGTAATCTAACATTTCCATTTGAAAACGATGCAGGAGCATCTTCATTGCCCCTGCAGATTGCGGCTGAGAATTGTCTTGAAGAAGAAACAGCACGACAGTTATGTAATGTTAGCTGCATAGCTTCAGGCGAAATTTCTCACCAGGCCCTCGTACTTGGCGGCAGACACTATTTTCTAGACATCTTTACGCACTCACTGCGAGCTCAGAAATGAGAAGAGCGACGTGATGCTAACTGGGGTTATACTAGAGACACTACCCAACACATCTGTGCAAAGCTTTATCGGATTTTCATAGTCGTTTCCATTTCGCGACCGATCGGAGCTTACTTTCTGAACGCCCCTCGTATTATGCATGAACAAAGGTAGTTTCAGATCCTCTTGGACGTGGCCTGGGTGTGAAGGCTATAGCGGTAGTGGACTTAAATAAACAACATTTCAGCAATCGTAACTGCCTTTCATTAATTGAATACACAGTTGTGGGATAGTAGGAGTCCCTGTACGTGGAGAAACTAACAGTATCAAAACGTAAAAAAAAAAAAAAAAAGTCAAAGCGTTCATATGTAGCACATCGAAGTGAACTAATCATGCGTAGGGTTCTGCTTCTCTCGTGGGCGCGGCAAAAGACCTCTCGTAAAATGTATAGAGAGACAACTAACTACGTAACGAATAACAAAAATGGCTGTACCAAGATCTACCTTCCCCATAAATACTGCAATAAATCTTTTTGGAATAGGGATAATTACTCTGACTTTGACTCCTGCGTTACTGATTTATTTTCTGACTGCAATCAGAAAACCTACGAACCGACCGCTGGATAGGTAATTGTTCGCCGCTTGCTATCTCCACTGAGCAGCCTACTCGCTTCCTGGAATTTGTGGAGAATTCTGTCTCACAATACGACGGAATGAGGTGTTTATCAAACTTTATGGAGATGTTCATTACATAACGGGATTTAAGCGATTAAGCTTTCATTTCATTCGGAACTGGTGTCCATCACCAACGTCCATATGAGGTGTGACCGCCACAGGCACTAATACACTCTTTTTTGTAAACATTGTGACCTGCAGCAAACAGCCTCCAACATCATCGCGAGAAATTTTTTACCGTGCTTCGTCAGTTCATGTAGATTGTTTGCTGGACGCTCGTATATGTCTTCCCACCGTATGACAGATGTGGTTGGTTGGTTGGTTTTGGGGAAGGAGACCAGACAGCGTGGTCATCGGTCTCATCGGATTAGGGAAGGATGGGGAAGGAAGTCGGCCGTGCCCTTTCAGAGGAACCATCCCGGCATTTGCCTGGAGTGATTTAGGGAAATCACGGAAAACCTAAATCAGGATGGCCGGACGCGGGATTGAACCGTCGTCCTCCCGAATGCGAGTCCAGTGTCTTACCACTGCGCCACCTCGCTCGGTACAGATGTGGTCTTCACGTATGCAACTACAGTAAATACAACAACTGATCCACTTTTTAGCGAAAATTCGCAACTTGTATAAGGTATAATTTTTTATATGATAATCACACATTACTTTAATCCTGTTATATGTGCTATATATTAGTTGTATTCTGCGAGATAACATCCCAAAGATGTTCGGGCTCACATGCGATTCCTCTTCGTCGAAATATCTTGGCTCAAACTGGGGTTGAACTGCACGTTTCGCGTTACACGCCCTAAATTAGACACTTGTGACCTTTTGGTTAAACTGTCTGGCTGATGGCAAGTTTGCGAAATACAAAGTTAACATAATCTATAATAACAGTAATAATAATATCGGGAACTAAATTAAGGACCTATAAATGATGTTGGGCGCACAGTTGCGATTTGGTTAGAATAATGTTTATTCAGAAAGCAAAGTAATAGCGAAAGTGGTCGTATTTAGAGTTACTGTTACACTCCAGCGCATATCCATTTGACACAGTTCGATCATTCACAATCTCATCATGAATACCTCGTTATGTTCGCGAAAAGTTAAGAGTTCACACCAGGCGCGCGGCTGCACACCGCTCAGAGACCAAGTCCCGCGATACCACACAACGCGATATTTTCTAAGTCGTTTCACTTCCTAGCTACCTAAAGACCGACCGTCCGCTTTCGCGTCTCCACCAGCACTGTCCCTCTGCCCGTCCCCGGTCGCGTTTCCCTCGCGCCAAACATCCTCGCTCAACTGACTAGGGCAGTTCCCTGTCCTGAAGCCGTCCATATGATTGGCTACAGCTTATTCTACATTATTTTACATTTTAACACATTGAAATAAGCAAAGCTTGACCACTTTCACGTTCTCAATAATGTAACAATAATATCCATTACATAATAAACGTTAAGATCTTTTACATAACACCAATACAATTTCCTTCTTAGCTTTGATTGTCACGTCCAATAGTCTTGCACCAATGTGCTTTCTGATAAATAAATAAAGAACAAAGTAACTATTATGCACTAAAATTTACAACAAATATTCTGTTACCTAACGATTCAAGAAGGTGTCATGTGGTCATCGTTCAATGTGTTTTGTGTGGAGGAAATGATCTGAAACTTAACTGAAAATACTGATAATTTAAGTTTACTGTAGCTTTTAAACAAATGAAGTTACAGAGTTGATATTTACAACATTCGTCATTTTAATGATGCTCTTCTATATGAAATGTCGATCGTTAAGATCGACTGAAGCGTTCAGATTTTAGCATTCAGGTCTTTGTTACGAAACTTGTGAACTTCGCTTTAACAGTGAATCCTAAACTATTATAGATATGATCAATATTCAAGTTTATCGGGATCATCATAAAATTTATGGAGGATGTCAGACTACAATTACTGTGGCTTGACTCCCTGAATTACTACAGAATTAAATAGTTTCCATAAATGTTCCCCTTTGCAGCCGACCTCATGTCCGCCGTATTTATCACTGCTGCGTAACCCTGGCCACAAGAGCCTTCTACTGGGTTTCCCTATGACGCAGTTTCTCGTCTGTCTCACCGGCACACTACAGCGTTTAGGCCTCAATAGGCAATAGACGCCTGTGAGTTTCCCCATCTCGTGGTGAATATGCGCCTTTTGTGGCACGCGGTCCTAGACGACAGGGTTCGTTTCACAATTCCTGCAGGATGACTCTTTCGGTCATATATTTAAATGAGAGCGCAACGCTCGTTAACTCACAAGTCTCAAAGTTACTTTTATCTCTACCAGAGGCAACTAGTATAACGCGATCGAAAGCCACCGGGGATTGAGTTGTATACTACACAGTCCAGTCACATTAATGTGAGTACCTGTCAAAAGCACCTTTTGTAGCTCAAATGTGCAGTATGAGAGGCACTGAGGTCCTGGAAGGTAGTGACAGGGATGTGGAGCCATGCCGACTCCAGTGGTGTGCCCAGCTACGCTAGGTTTCTCGGTCGAGGAGCCATTGCGAGAGCAGCCCGACTAATGTGATTCCGCAGAATCTCTATTGGATTTAAATCCTGGAAGTTTTGTTGCCAGGGGAGTCCGGCAAACCAATACAGGTGCTCTTCGAACCACGAATGTACACTACGAGCTGTGTGGCACGTGGCATTGCCTTGCTGATGAATGCCATTGTGTGAGAAGAAAACAAACTGCATGTAGGGGTGGACATGGTTCCCAAGGATAGATGCATACTTGTGTTGATCAATTGTGCCTTCCAAAAGGAAATGATCATCCAAGGAATGTCCTGAAAACATTCCCCATACCATAATGCTCCCTTATGCGGCCTGGACCCTTCCGACGATTGTTGCAGCACTATACACGCCAACATCCACCTGCTCGATGGGGCGTAAAAGGTGATGTATCTGAAAAGGACTCCTGTCGTCATTTATTGGACGTCAAGTTGCGGTACTGGCGTGGAAATTCCAGCATTTGTCGGCGATGAAGAGCAGTCAGCATGGGAGCATGAACCAGGAGCCTGCTGTGGAGGACCATACGTAGCAACTTTCGGTGAAAGGTCCTTGGGGAAACATTGTTGGTAGCCCCTTGATTCATCGGGGCAGTTAGTTGCTCAACACTTCCACGTCTGTTCGCCTGTACACATCTCCACAGGCGTTGTTCACCACTGTTATCTATGGCCCGTGATTCACCAAAGTTACTCCGTCGCCAGTTTTAGGTAGAACCATTTTTTCCACTTTAACGACAGCGGTACTTGAACAGTAGGTAAACTTAGCTGCTTCCGAAGTTTGCACCCATGTCACGAAAGCCTATGATCATGCTCTTTTTTGACAACAGATAAATCGCTCCATTTCTACTTTTCGATAATGACTGCATCACCACTGATACGCTGCACGTAGCCCACCGCCTTCCCCACTGATTGCACTGCCACCTGCTGCCTATATGAGTGGTTATTGCATGTTGATGTAGAACACAGGCCGTGGTCACATTAATGAGACTGGACCATATGTATTAACTGGTATCCATTGTTCTTCTTCCCGGCTGAGAGCTGTGAACACTACCACATTGGCTGCTGATACGCGATATGAAATCTCATTGTCTTTCTGCTCTTTCAGTCCTAAATTTGTCACAGTTCTGCTGGAGTCCAAGCTGTATCACCGATGTCTATATTCTTCGGTATACTCATGTAAAAAGAAACAAAATCAGTGGCGCGAGCCTGTGACCACAATGTCTGTCGTACTGCAGACGGAGTGGAGTCCTTCTATCCGCCGTGGTCCCAGGACGGGAAGGCAGGGGGATTCTTCACCCCAGCCTTCTATTACCCCCCCCCCCCCCCCCCCAAAGAAAAGTCTCCGATACCCATTTTGATAGCAGGCTGTATGCACGTGGGGACCTCCTGGAGGGACTTTATAAGTGACGGTTTTTCCAGTCATACTTTACGGCTCATAGACATGGATGAAGATATGGATGACGAGTGCTAAACATCTTGGTAAGATACAAGGATCAGAAATGAGATTCCAGTCACACATGTGAGGCTGTAAGGCTCTACACAGATCTAAAAATGACGATATGCACAGACAATTGAACATGTTTAAAATGAATCGAAATGAATGGAGGGCATTATCGGCTAGGAGACCCCGTAAGGGGTTGTTCTGGTGCATGGTGCAGGTCGTTCTATACGACGCGACTTGGGCGGATTGCGCAAAGACGAAATGAAAAGATCAGGACAACACAAATCCCCCGTCTCGGAGCGTCGCAAATATCCGAATCATTCGGGAATCGAACGCGGTGCGCCACGAACCAGAGACAGTGACCCTAACCGCAAGACCACGAGCCGCGGACAATATACGTAAAATAAGCAAGAAAGGTGACTGTGAAACGAGAACAGAATGCAACAAGGAAAAATACCAAAAGAATTCTAATACAGATACACTACTTGCCATTAAAATTGCTACACCACGAAGATGACGTGCTACAGACGCTAAATTTAACCGCCAGGAAGAAGATGCTGTGATACGCAAATGATTAGATTTTCAGAGCATTCACACAAGGTTAGCACCGGTGGCGACACCTGCAACGTGCTGACATGAGGAAAGTTTCCAACCGATTTCTCATACACAAACAACAGTTGACCGGCGTTTTCTGGTGAAACGTTGTTGTGATGCCTCGTGTAAGGAGGAGAAATGCCTACCATCACGTTTCCGACTTTGATAACGGTCGGATTGTAGCCTGTCGCGATTGCGGTTTATCGTATCGCGACATTGCTGCTCGCGTTGGTCGAGATCCAATGACTGTTAGCAGAATATGGAATCGGTGGGTTCAGGAGGGTAATACGGAACGCCGTGCTGGATCCCAACGGCCTCGTATCACTAGCAATTGAGATGACAGGCATCTTATCCGCATGGCTGTATCGGATCGTGCAGCCACGTCTCGATCCCTGAGTCAACAGATGGGGACATTTGCAAGACAACAACCATCTGCACGAACAGTTCGACGACGTTTGCAGCAGCATGGAGACCACCTCGGAGACCATGGCTGCGGTTACCCTTTTCGCTGCATCACAGACAGGAGCGCCTGCGAAGGTGTACTCAACGACGAACCTGGGTGCATGAATGGCAAATCGTCATTTTTTACGGATGAATCCAGGTTCTGTTTATAGCATCATGATGGTCCCATCCGTGTTTGACGACATCGCGGTGAACGCACATTGGAAGCGTGTATTCGTCATCGCCATACTGGCGTATCACCCGGCGTGATGGTATGGGGTGCCATTGGTTACACGTCTCGGTCACCTCTTGTTCGCATTGACGGTACTTTGAACAGTGGGCGTTACATTTCAGATGTGTTACGACCCGTGGCTCTACTCTTCGTTCGATCCCTGCGAAACCCTACATTTCAGCAGGATAATGCACGACCGCATGTTGCAGGTCCTGTACGGGCCTTTTTGGATACAGAAAATGTTCGACTGATGCTCTGGCCAGCACATTCTCCAGATCTCTCACCAATTGAAAACGTGTGGTCAATGGTGGCCGAGCAACTGGCTCGTCACAATACGCCAGTCACTACTCTTGATGAACTGTGGTATCGTGTTGAAGCTGCATGGGTAACTGTATCTGTACACGCCATCCAAGCTCTGTTTGACTCAATGCCCAAGCGTATCAAGGCCGTTATTACGGCCAGAGTTGGTTGCTCTGGGTACTGATTTCTCAGGATGTATGCACCCAAATTGCGTGAAAATGTAATCACATGCCAGTTTTAGTATAATATATTTGTCCAATGAATACCCGTTTATCATCTGCATTTCTTCTTGGTGTAGCAATTTTAATGGCCAGTAGTGTATATAGCCCGAATGGTGAAAGAAGCCTCGGATGACTAAGGAAGTATTAGCATAATCTTCCTCTGCGACAGGTAAAGGCGAATCTCCTGCTCCTTGAAACAAGAAGGAGAGAAAAACAGTGGTTCGGAAGAATGGTACGTAGCATTTTATCTGTGACAAGCTGCCCTCTGCCTGAAGTAGCGGTGGGATCTCTTCCTTAAAACGGCTGAGTGGTTCGAAACAAATGAGCCGCGGTGGTGGTCCGATAGCCGTGTAGGGCGGGCAGTAAAGTGGAGCCGCATCTCGCGCGACGCGACGCCAGGCGTCGGCAGCGTCGGTGTCGGCGGCGCGCCTCGGCAGGGCGTGATTAATGGAGCGCTCGCATGCGCGCCGGACGCCTCCATAATTGAAGAGCTCCGCGGCCGCCTCCTTCCGGCCGGCTCTGATAGTCGCAGAGCCAGCGTGGTGAAGTAACGCGCGAATGCCGCGTCCCTCAGAGGCCAGTATCTTTCTGCCCATCTGCCTCTATGATGACACTGTCCTCGAGGGAAGCTGAGAGTCGATAATGACTTGAAAAACTTACCTATCGTGGCTCTCGTGACTGCGAACTGTTTCCGAAAGACCACTCTTGCACAGCTGAATGGATTCTCTGGCCTTGAATTTGACGGTTTATATACTTTTTTTCTGTGCTCATTGCATTCTTTTCCGTAATGGGTCGGATGGGCTTTTTTAAAACTGACACATTGTAGAGTTCAGTTTGTAACGTAACCCCCTCTAGCTCCGTTCGATTACTCACTACACCTGTATGTTTCCGCAAAATCCCCAAAACTGGCGAGGTTTTACAGAAGTTCGAAATTTCTAGCGAACTTCAATACGAGATTCTTTTAATACTTTCCACAAAGAAACTCTGTCTGAAAACCCAAAGAGATTCTATATACTTATATAGATATGGTGTCTGTTCTTTCGGACATGTCCGAAAGAACAGACACCATTGATGACCTGCACCGTCTAGAACGAAATTAGAATTATATTAATACCTTCGGCTGTTAACGCGCGTTGATATATATCAAGGGGGACAGTTGAAAATGTGTGCCCCGATCGGGACTCGAACCGAGGATCTCCTGCTTACGTGCCAAACGCTCTATCCATCTGATCCACCGAGGGCACAGAGGATAGCGCGACTGCAGGGACTATCTCGCGCACGCCTCCCGCGAGACCCACATTCTCACCTTGTATGTCCACACTCTACATTCGTAGTATCCCACTCCAACGCACTCATTACTCGTGGAAGACATTCTTACCAAGTCCCGTAAGAGTTCGGGGAATATGTGTGCATCCGCACAGAAGAAGAAGGTCATGGCCGGTATAGCCAGAACTATATACTTATATATACATATATGGATATGGTGTCTGTTCTTACGGTAATTGGTAAGAATTTCTTCCACGAGTAATGAGTGTGTTTGGGTGAGACATTATGAATGTAGTGTGTGGACATACAAGGTGAGAATGTGGGTCTCGCGCGAGGCATGCACGAGATAGTCCCTGCAGTCGCGCTATCCTCTGTGCCCTCGGTGGTTCAGATGGATAGAGCGTCTGCAATGTAAGCAGGAGATCCCGTGTTCGAGTCCCGGTCGGGGCACACATTTTCACCTGTTCCCGTTGATATATATCAACGCCCGTTAATAGCCGAAGATATTAACATAGCTCTAATTTTGTCAAAGAGATTCTGGTCGTATGTAAATTACTCCAGTGGCAAAACGCAGTCAATACCTTAACTGCACTATTTCAGAGGTGATGTTATTGGTAAAAGCCACTAAAGCAGCGTTACAAAGTTTTCCTAAATTCCTTCACAAAAGAAGACGAAGTAAATATCCCAGAATTCGAATCAAGAACAAGTGCCAGCATGAGTAAGTTAGAAGCAGATATCCTCGGTGCAGTGAAGCAGCTTGAACACTTAACGAAGGCAAGGCTCCGGTCAGGTTCCTTCCAGAGTATGCTGATGCAACAGCTCCATACTTAGCAATTACATACAACTGCTCGCTCGTAGAAAGATCCATATTCAAAGACTGAAAAATTGCAGAAGTCACACGGATAACCAAGAAAGAAAATAAAGAGTAATCCGTTGAATTACATACCCATATCATTGTCATTTGCATAAGGACTTTGGAACGTATATTGTTTTCGAAAATTACGAATCACCTAGACGAAAACGATTTATTGACAATAGCCGACACGGATTCGGAAAACATCGTTCTTGTGAAACATAACTAGCCCTCTATTCTCACGATGGAATGGGTGCTATCGACAGGGGCATCAATTGATTCCATATTTTTACGTTTCCAGAATGCTTTTGACACCTTGCGTCTCAAGTGACTTCTAATTAAATTGCGTGCCTATAGAGTATCGTCTCAGTTGTCTGATTGGATTCGTGATTTCCTGTATAAAAGGTCACAGTTCGTGAAAACTGACAGAAAGTCATCGAGTAAAACAGAAGAAGTATCTTGCGTTCCCAGCGAAGTGTTATAGGCCTTCCGTTGTTCCTGATGTACCGTACATAAACGCTTTAGGAGATAGTCTGAGCAGCCCTCTTAGACTGCAGATGATGCTGTCATTTACCGTCATGTGAAGTCATCAGACGATCAAAACGAATTACAAAATGATTTAGACAACTTATCCGCGTGGTGCGAAGAGTGTCAAGTGACTCTAAATAATGAAAATTTTGAAGTCATCCATACGACTACCAAAAAGAATCCGCTAAATTCCAGTTACATCATAAGTCACGCAAATCTAAAGGCTGTAAATTCAAACAAATATTTAGGGAGTACAGTTACGAATAACTTAAATTGAAACGATCAAATACATAATGTTCTGGGGAAAGCAAACCAAAGACTGAGATCTTTTGGCAGAACACAGAGAAAATGTAAATGTGTACCAAAGAGAATGCTTACACTACGCTTGTCCTCCCTCTTCTGGAGGACTGCTGTGCGGTGTGGGAACCGCATCAGACAGGTTTGACGGAGGACATCGAAAAAGTTAAAAGAAGGGCAGCTCGTTTTGTATTATCTCTAAATAAGAGAGAGAATGGCACAGATACGATACACGAATTGGAGTGGCAGTCATTCAAACAAAGGTGGCAGGACATTCTCATGAAATTTAAATCACCAACTTTCTCCTCAAACTCTGAAAATATTTGGTTGGCACTCACCTACATAGAGAGGAATCATCATCATAATAAAATAAGAGAAATCACGAGCTCGCACAGAAAGAGTTATGTGTTGAGGAGTGGAACGGTAGAGCAGTAGCTTAAAGGTGGTTCGATGAAGGGTCTGTCAGTCAGAGTAGTCATGTAGATGTAGATGTAGACGTGTTCCTCGGTAGTCTTCTTCTCGAAATACATTCCTTGATTGCGAGGAGCTGACTAACAAAATAAGTTCAAGCACCCAGAAGGGAGGAGGAAACACAATGCAACTTCACAGGTTGATAGAGTATGAGACGTTATTTCAATGATATTTAAAAGAGACTGGCAGCATGAACCCACTGGTCAGTATGACGCTGGACGCCCTCTGGCCCGGAAACACGTACTGGTTAGGCTGGGAATGGCGTCAAAAGGCCGTTGTATCTTTTTCTGAAGCAAGCTAATCCCCGAAATGTTGTAACTGGTCCTTGATACCGCAGGGTGTATCAAGGATAGAGCTGGGATGGAACGGACGCCCGAGCTGGTCCTACATGTATTCTGTGTGGGTCTGATCTCGGGATCTTGCTCACCATGGAACACCTCAACATCAAAGTTCACAGGGCCACATGTCATTTATGGTCGAGCAGTGCCCTGTTGAAAAATGGCACCACGACACTGTCACATGAGGGGAAGCACATGAAGACGCAGGATTTCCGTGACGGTCTTTGTACCGCCAGAGTTCCCTCAGTCATTCTCAGCAGGTGCCGTTAGCTACATCTGATGGCTCCCCACACCGTGACGTCAGAAGTAACACCGCCGTGACTCTTTAAAACATTAGGGGAATCGAACCTCATTCCAGGTCGCAACCGAACTCTCCGACGATGGTCATCCGGAGTAATGCCGAACTACGACTCGCTGTTGGACACTATGTGACATCATTCAACAACAATCCACGATTCCCCGTCACGGCACGACTCCAAACGCAACCGTTTGTGTTGTGGTGTTGGCGGCAAGGAACGGTAATTCTCTGTCTGCTGCTCTAGCCTCCAAACAATGGTGCTGGGTGGCACAGAATGTGGCAAGCTGTCGATTGCTTCTTCTCGGGTGGCGGGTAAAGAAATGAAGGGGTTTAAGCTCTGTTTCGAACAATAACGCGATCCTTTCTTGTGGTGGTCACCCGTGGTCGACCGGAACCTTGATGACGAGTATGCCTGCCCTCATCTTCCCATGAAGTCCAACTCTGGCTCACTGTCACATCCAAGTGCTCCACAAATTTGGATATTACATGGTTAAACCAACCGGCCAAATGGAGACCCACAATGAGGCCCCTTTCATTCGCTGCTGATGGCGCTGTCTCACACAAGTATCTCCAAGTCCTTCAAAGCTCTTATACGCTCTGCCAGGCCGGGTAACAGCACTAAACACAAACAGCAGTAATGCACTCTTGGGGCTGTTCTACTCGTCAGAGAGAACTGGAACTCTTAATCATTTACATACCCGTCGATGTATGTGCATGCACGAAGTTACATTGATATCCAGCAATGTCTCCTGGGTGCTTCAAAATGGTTCAAATGGCTCTGAGCACTATGGGACTTAACATCTGTGGTCATCAGTCCCCTAGAACTTAGAACTACTTAAACCTAACTAACCTAAAGACATCACACACATCCATGCCCGAGGCAGGATTCGAACCTGCGACAGTAGCAGTCGCGCGGTTCCGGACTGAGCGCCTAGAACCGCTAGACCACCGCGGCCGGCTCCTGGGTGCTTCAGTTTTTTTGTCAGGTGGTCTCTATTTATTATCACTGTCTATTGCGATGATGGTCAGCTGTGTAGTGTTCTTCATACTTTTCATTCACCAGATTCATAAGCTTACTTAGACTTGAAAAAGTCTAACAAAATTTAACAAATGGAAATAATACTTTCTTTACTCACAATAATCATTCGATACAAGTGTCTATATACAATCCTTATGAATGTACACTGGCACGTACTGCTTGTGAAAATCTCTCCAGCCAGGTCGCAGTGTTAAAGATACCGTTGTCATCCGGCTGGAAACCCTAGAATCTTTCATCTTTACGCAGATCATTCAACCATATCGTGGGGTAAAGTGCCGACACGAATCTTTTCATGACTGAACATTAAACAAAGACTGGCTGATGATTACTTGGAACGGACTCACTTGAAATAATGCTGACTGACACGGAACTGACGAGGGCTGGGTGTAGACTTGCAATGGACCTGTGCGCAACGCCTTTTCAAAGACAAACATAGCTAAATCACAAAATAGTCAAATTATAAGTAGTAGCATAAACAAAATAGTAGAGAATACTTATAAGCAATAGGGAAGGATTCTGTTCTAATTAAGAACTGGTCAAGTATCCTCAAAAAGGTATATATGACAGGCTCTAAAATTTTAAATCGCTGACACCTGCGCGTTCACTGGGATTTACAAAAGCCCACCACGATTTTTTCTGAAAAGTCATACTTACTAATTGAAATATTTCATAAATTAACATGTTATTCCAGAAAAATTATATATTTTTTGATCAGAAAAATTAGGACTACAATGTTAAGACAACAGATTTCCGAAAATATTACATTTTAAGATTAGAAAATTCTGAATTTCTAGTAACGACAATAATTTTGAATTAGGATGACTTTTGAATTACCCAGTTTTCACAAAAGACAAGGGGTTCTTTGAAAGAGAGAAATGAAGTTTTCAAAAAGGTATGTTAACCCTAAAACGAAAAAAAAAATAACGGTTGAATTTTGAAGTTTACGTGGTTATCAGGAGTTGAAAATTTTTAATATTTCCTTAAATGAAATGTTTCTACTTTGACTATCTACATTGTTGTAATCAGTGGCCTATGAACTATACATTGAATAATAAAGTTTTGAAAAATACAGCTCAGAACGAATTAGGACATTTAATATATGCATTACGTGTGGATAGAGTGCAAAAAAAAAATTTAACAGTGTTGTGGTAGGTGGAGAAATTCCACCGTGTGCTTGAGCACTTGAATGACTAGGAAACAAGAAATCAGTCCCGTGAATTGATGCGGGAAGCGCGTACAACTTACCCTTTCAACATTTAAATTGTATTTAATAGATTATTAATATTAATTGTGTTGGACGAATTTGATAACCACAAAGAACTGCGGAACAAAAGTGGGAATCCTTACTGTGGAGGTGGGATGACTTTTATATTTTCAGGAGCGGTGAGGAGAGAGATCCTGAAACTGAAAAGGAATACCTAATAGCCTGATCCTGGTGGCATCCCTGCTGAAGTTCTGCAAGCCGTTCATACACACATAAGTTTGTATTTGTGCCAATTCTATGACTCGTGTTTATTGCTGGAAACAATAGCAAATATGTGGAAGAATGTAAATGTGATTACGGTGAAAAAGGGTGAAAATAAAGATCCCCTACATAATTTCGTAGGCGTTCCCCTAGTTCCAAAGTCTTATGGACTAATTTGCCTTCTCGATACGTTATGGTCAGCGTCAGAGCTGTTGTGCTGTTGACTACAGGAAAAATGACTTCTGCGTTGAATAAACACCCAACAGTATCGCTTAAGAAGTAAGAAGTCAAGAGAAGGCGCTGCAAATGAGACGATAAGCCTTGCAATAAACCCTATGCATAAATATATTGTAGCCACATTGGTAGATATCGCCCGTGCGTTCGACCACTTATCGTGGCCAGCAGTTTTTCACCGTCTGAGGGACGTGGACTGCCCAAGAGCATTATACAATTACTTTAAGAACTACTGCCGAAATAGGGAAGGAACTCTGTCGTGTCCAGGAGACACTCTTACAAAGGAAATTTGTGAGGGCTACCCAAAAAGATCCACAAGTGGCTCTGTCTTCTGAGATGCCGTATTCGATCCGGTGTTAGAGAAGCTGCAAGACAATGAAGTAGTGGTAGGAGCAATGGCATATACGTATGCCGTGGTGATCCGTGCTAAAGCAAGTCCATTACTTTTTCGACGAACGACAAATTGTTGTGCATTTATTGATGAAATGAGAAAGAGAGGTAGGAATATAATGAACAAAAGTATAGCCAGTTATGATAACAAACTAGCTATACACACAATAATAATGTATAATAAGACCAGGGAAGTGTGGTAGGACTGGTATTGTTCTTTATATAAATAAATGATTTGGCGGACAGGGTGGTCAGCTGTCTGCGGATGTTTGCTGATGATGCCGTGGTGTACGGCAGGGTGTCAAAGTTGAGTGACTGGTGGTTCACTCTGCAGCGAGAAGGCGGTATGTGCCTCGTCAGTAACCTAACCGTCTGTCTGCGATGGTAACCTATCCCGATCCCTACCAGCAGACGTCGTAAGTGCCGTCACTTGTGCATAAGTAATTAGTAGAATCCAAGGAGGAACATGTTGTACCGCTTCGCCTGGTGAAATCTGGGTGGTCCTCCACTGAAAAAGATCAGAGCGAACTTGACCTTCCTGTCCACATCCTGAACATGTGCGAGCGTGTGCATAAGTAATTAGTAGAATCCAAGGAGGAACATGTTGTACCGCTTCGCCTGGTGAAATCTGGGTGGTCCTCCACTGTAAACGATCAGAGCGAACTTGACCTTCCTGTCCACATCCTGAACATGTGCGAGCGTGTGCATAAGTAATTAGTAGAATCCAAGGAGGAACATGTTGTACCGCTTCGCCTGGTGAAATCTGGGTGGTCCTCCACTGTAAACGATCAGAGCGAACTTGACCTTCCTGTCCACATCCTGAACATGTGCGAGCGTGTGCATAAGTAATTAGTAGAATCCAAGGAGGAACATGTTGTACCGCTTCGCCTGGTGAAATCTGGGTGGTCCTCCACTGTAAACGATCAGAGCGAACTTGACCTTCCTGTCCACATCCTGAACATGTGCGAGCGTGTGCATAAGTAATTAGTAGAATCCAAGGAGGAACATGTTGTACCGCTTCGCCTGGTGAAATCTGGGTGGTCCTCCACTGAAAAAGATCAGAGCGAACTTGACCTTCCTGTCCACATCCTGAACATGTGCGAGCGTGTGCATAAGTAATTAGTAGAATCCAAGGAGGAACATGTTGTACCGCTTCGCCTGGTGAAATCTGGGTGGTCCTCCACTGTAAACGATCAGAGCGAACTTGACCTTCCTGTCCACATCCTGAACATGTGCGAGCGTGCGCATAAGTAATTAGTAGAATCCAAGGAGGAACGTGTTGTACCGCTTCGCCTGGTGAAATCTGGGTGATCCTCCACTGTAAACGATCAGAGCGAACTTGACCTTCCTGTCCACATCCTGAACATGTGCGAGCGTGTGCATAAGTAATTAGTAGAATCCAAGGAGGAACATGTTGTACCGCTTCGCCTGGTGAAATCTGGGTGGTCCTCCACTGTAAACGATCAGAGCGAACTTGACCTTCCTGTCCACATCCTGAACATGTGCGAGCGTGTGCATAAGTAATTAGTAGAATCCAAGGAGGAACATGTTGTACCGCTTCGCCTGGTGAAATCTGGGTGGTCCTCCACTGTAAACGATCAGAGCGAACTTGACCTTCCTGTCCACATCCTGAACATGTGCGAGCGTGTGCATAAGTAATTAGTAGAATCCAAGGAGGAACATGTTGTACCGCTTCGCCTGGTGAAATCTGGGTGGTCCTCCACTGAAAAAGATCAGAGCGAACTTGACCTTCCTGTCCACATCCTGAACATGTGCGAGCGTGTGCATAAGTAATTAGTAGAATCCAAGGAGGAACATGTTGTACCGCTTCGCCTGGTGAAATCTGGGTGGTCCTCCACTGTAAACGATCAGAGCGAACTTGACCTTCCTGTCCACATCCTGAACATGTGCGAGCGTGCGCATAAGTAATTAGTAGAATCCAAGGAGGAACGTGTTGTACCGCTTCGCCTGGTGAAATCTGGGTGATCCTCCACTGTAAACGATCAGAGCGAACTTGACCTTCCTGTCCACATCCTGAACATGTGCGAGCCGGCCGGAGTCGCCGTGCGGTTCTAGGCGCTACAGCCTGGAGCCGAGCGACCGCTACGGTCGCAGGTTCGAATCCTGCCTCAGCCGTGGATGTGTGTGATGTCCTTAGGTTAGTTAGGTTTAATTAGTTCTAAGTTCTAGGCGACTGATGACCTCAGAAGTTAAGTCGCATAGTACTCAGAGCCATTTTTTTTTTAACATGTGCGCTGTTGCCCGTCGTACATGATAATTGCAGGACAACCGTCAATGTTTCAAGTGTAGAAGAACATGCTTCGTGAGTTCGATTTTGACCTGTCTTAATCCACTGAGTAAGGGTCACGTTGTAAAAGTCTGTTATTTCTTAGCCACGTGGCTAATGACAGTTCAAATGGTTCAAATGGCTCTGAGCACTGTGGGACTAAACTGCTAAGGTCATTAGTCCACTAGAACTTAGAACTAGTTAAACCTAACTAACCTAAGGACATCACAAACATCCATGCCCGAGGCAGGATTCGAAACTGCGACCGTAGCGGTCTTGCGGTTCCAGACTGCAGCGCCTTTAACCGCACGGCCACTTCGGCCGGCGCTAATGACAGACTCGTTCGGCTTAAGAGCGGAGGTAACGGGCTGGGCGGGTACCTCAAAAGGTAGCTCGAAAACCCGAAGGGTCCTCATGCCTAGACCTGCATTTTGAACGGTAAGACCACCAGTATGTCCATCTGCGAGCCTAAAGTGGAGTTTGCCAAGAGCACCTTCGTGCACTCTTCTTCGTTAATCATTTTAACATAGACGACACTGGCCGCGATCGAAAAGTGAATACTAATGATGTCCTTGGACCTAGATATAGTTCCTCACACAAGAAGTTTTCTACTTCATACGCTCGCGGTCGTGGATATTCGGCTTGGAACATAGTCTTGGTAGTGTTATTTCTAACAAGGGAACCTCCCCATCGCACCCCCCTCAGATTTAGTTATAAGTTGGCACAGTGGATAGGCCTTGAAAAACTGAAAACAGATCAATTGAGAAAACAGGAAGAAGTTGTGTGGGGCTGTGAAAAAATAAGCAAAATATACAAATTGAGTAGTTCATGGCAAGATAAGCAACGTCAAGGAGTCTGCGAACGCAGGAGCGCCGTGGTCTCGTGGTAACGTGAGCAGCTGCGGAACGGAAGGTGGCTCTGAGCACTATGGGACTCAACTGCTGAGGTCATTAGTCCCCTAGAACTTAGAACTAGTTAAACCTAACTAACCTAAGGACATCACAAACATCCATGCCCGAGGCAGGATTCGAACCTGCGACTGTAGCGGTCTCGCGGTTCCAGACTGCAGCGCCTTTAACCGCACGGCCACTTCGGCCGGCCGGAACGGAAGGTCCTTGGTTCAAATCTTCCATCGAGTGAGAAGTTTAATTTTTTATTTTCAGTTTATGTGACAAACTCTTATGTTTTCATCACTTTTTGGGAGTGATTATCACATCCACAAGAGAACCTAAATCAGGCAAGGTAGAAGAATCTTTTTACCCATTCGCCAAGTGTACAAGTTAGGTGGGTCGACAACATATTCCTGTCATGTGACGCACATGCCGTCACCAGTGTCGTATAGAATATATCAGACGTGTTTTCCTGTGGAGGAATCGGTTGACCTATGACCTTGCGATCAAATGTTTTCGGTTCCCATTGGAGAGGCACGTCCTTTCGTCTACTGATCGCACGGTTTTGCGATGCGGTCGAAAAACACAGACACTAAACTTATTACAGTGAACAGAGACGTCAATGAACGTACGGACAGATAATAACTATGCAAAAATAAAGTAAAATTTTCACTCGAGGGAAGACTTGAACCATGGAGTTCTCCTTCTGCAGCTGCTCACGCTACCACGGGACCACGGCGCTCCTGAGCTCGTGTTGTCCATGGTGTTGCCTATGTGGCCCATGGACTACTCAGTTTGTATATTTTTGCTTATTTTTTCACAGTTCCACACAACTTCTTCCTGTTTTCTCAATTGATCTGTGTTCAGTTTACCAAGGCCTATCCAATGTGCCAACTTATAACTAAATCTGAGGGGGGGTGCGATGGGGAGGTTCCCTTGTAAGGAGTTCGCCATGTTACTTCAGGGAACCTGTAGTATGCCACTCGCGCTCGCGGGAAGTCAACAAATTCGAGTACGCCACTAAACCGGCAGGGATGCTAGGCACACGTACTCGCCGCTCCGTCGCTCATGGCCAGCTGCTTGCTAGGCAGTTGCGTTAACCATTGCGCCACCGAGACACAGTGTTTATCGCAAATGTGTGGGCTATCTCTGCACGCTCCCCAGCTGACTCACATTCCCACCTAGCGCCATATATCCGCAGTGCCAGTCGATGTCTTCCATCCTAATTTTAGAGTCCCGCAGACAGTCGAACATAAACGTGCATCCTTACAGAAGTTTATGGATTCGTTGCCCATCAAGGCGAATCAGTTATATGAAAGCATGGTTTCTGTTCTTTAGGCTTCACTACCACATGAACACAAGTCGTCGTTATTTTAACATAATTATGCGGTATTTTAGATGTAAGTAACCTAAAACTAAAATAGTTTCACTCTGATGATTTGTTTACATTATCTTCAATCGTTACGAGCTGCAGTCGCAGTTAAACAGGTCGTTTCTCATACCGTGTCTTGCCGTACGCGGCCACTATCTCACGGAATTTTCATCACGGGGAGAATAAAAAGAAAAAAAACTAACGCAAACAACAACAAGTGTTTCAAATGGTTCGAATGGCTCTCAGCCCTATGGGACTTAACAGCTGTGGTCATCAGTGCCCTAGACTTAGAACTACTTAAACCTAGCTAACCTAAGGACATCATAAACATCCACACCCGAGGCAGAATTCGAACCTGCGACGGTAGTAGTCGCGCTGTTCCGGACTGAAGCGCCTAGAACAGCTCGGCCACCATGGCCGGCCGTTTACACTGAAGCGCCAAAGAAACTGGTGTAGGCGTGCCTATTCAAATACAGAGATATGTAAACAGGCAGAATACCTCGCTTCAGTCGGAAACGCCTACATAAGACAACAAGTGTCTGGCGCAGTTGTTAGATCGTGATGTTATAGTTGCCGCTCGAGCGATGGGATACAGCGTCTCCAACATAGCGATGAAGTGGGAATTTTCCCGAACCATTTCAGGAGTGTACGGTGAATTTCAGGAATCCGGTAAAACGTAAAATCTGCGACATATCTGCTGCCGGAAAAAGATCCAGCAAGAAGAGGACCAATGACGATTGAAGAGAATTGATCAACGTGACGGAAATGCAACCCTTCTACAAACTGCTGCAGATTTTAATGCTGGGCCTTAACAAGTGTCAGCATGCGAACCATTCAGCAAAACGTCATCAATATGGGCTTTCGGAGCCGAAGGCCCACTAGTGTACCTTTGATGACCACACGAAACAAAGGTTTACGCCACGGCTGGGCCCGTCAACACCGATATTGGAAAGTTTATGACTGTAACATGTTGCATGATCGAACGAGTCTCGTTTGAAATTGTATCGAGCGGATGGACGTGTACGGATATTTAGATAACCTCATGATTCCATGAATCCTGCATGTCAGCAAGGGACTGTTCAGGTTGGTGGAGGCTCTGTAATAGTGTGGGGCGTGTGTAGTTGGAGTTATATGGGACCCCTGATACGTCTAGATACGACTCTGACAGGTGACACGTACGTAAGCATCCTGTCTTGATCACCTGCATCCATTCATGTCCATTGTGCATTCCGACGGACTTGGGCAATTCGATCAGGACAAAGTGACGGAAACGCTGCAGAGTGCCTCCAGGAACACCCTTCTGAGTTTAAAAACTTCCACTTGCCAGCAACCCCCCAGACATAAACATTATTGAGCTTATCTGTCATGTTTTGCAACGTGCTGTTGAGAAGAGATTTCCACCCCCTCGTACTCTTACGGATTTATGGACAGGCCTGCAGGATTCATGGCGTCAGTTCCCTCCAGCACCACTTCAGACATTAGTCGTGCACGATATTAGGCAGCTCCACCATTTTCTTTGGCTCTTCAGTATCTATGAATAAATGGCATTATTAAAAGTGGCTGGCTGCTGTTACCTTCTCTGCTAGAATCAACCTGTACAATGTCTGCCTCACCATTCGACAGCTTTAAAATTACTATAAAATCATCTTATGTATACAAAATATGTTAACTAAGTTATCAACATTTAAGTGTTAAATTGTTTATAACAACAGTAACAAAAGCTACAGACACATAATCTGTTAGGGCTTGAAGTCAGCTTTAAACTGAGCATACTTATCGTAATACTGAACGCACAAACTAATTGTTGTAAACAAATTATTTAACAGTTGCTTAGTGAGGTATCGGGAATCGAACCCAGCTCCTTCCGCAAAGATGGCATCGCAGTCGCCAAGTCGTAGCAGGCCTAAGGCCTAATCTGTAAATGGTATTTTATTAACTGAGTGCCAAAATAACAAGGTGTCCATAGATATACGGTAGATTATCAG
Source organism: Schistocerca nitens (assembly GCF_023898315.1). Classification (NCBI taxonomy): domain Eukaryota; kingdom Metazoa; phylum Arthropoda; class Insecta; order Orthoptera; family Acrididae; genus Schistocerca; species Schistocerca nitens. The sequence goes on from NC_064619.1 coordinate 342,135,316, forward strand.
ATGTTCAAATGTGTGTGAAATTTTATGGGTCTTAACTGCTAAGGTCATCAGTCCATAGGCTTACACACTACTTAACCTAAATTATCCTAAGGACAAACACACACACCCATGCCCGAGGGAGGACTCGAACCTCCGCCATGACCTGCCGCACAGGCCATGACTGCAGCGCCTGAGACCGCTCGGCTAATCCCACGCGGCGGTAGATTATCTTCAGCATGAAAGATTTGTACTATTGTTCCAAGTTGGTTTTATTTGTTTAATAAGAAAATTTGTAATTCCATGTTTATAAGAAGGACGTCTGAATAACCTAGTGAGGAAGTGGCAAGTTGATTTAAGTTGTCTATCTGACAAGTGCTTGTTGTCCCGTCTTATGCGATATATAACCTGTAACTTCAAGTTGATTATCCTTCAATATTTACAGTGTAATGAAGTAATCATCTGCAAATTATTTTACCACGTGTTTTATAGTTAATTGAAATATTTAAAATTGAAGAGCTTGTATTCGATAGAATGGTAGCGTAATTTGACGCTAGTAGTCAGTCACGTGTCGGAAGTGCTAAACAGGCAGACAGAGCATTTTTATTGGTTTTTTGATGTTCGTATCTGGCTGGGTAATGTGCTTGATAAGGTTAAATGGCCAGCGAACCGCAATTTTTCATGTGCGTTCATAGACAGAAGTATTTCGATGTATAGCCATTAGTATCTGAACGTTTCAATGGTGAATTGGTTGTTCCATGTAGATCTGGATGAACTTGTTGGATGTTAGGAATTCTACTCACTTTAGGTGGTTTTGGTGCACTGCGCAACGCCTTTGGCCTTACACTGGTCATTGCTTGCGACCGCCCTGATTCCTCTGTTAGATCAGTTATTTCATAATTTATTTGCTTCACTGTGTATAATATTAGCCCGTGTCAAGCCATCATTAAAAGTAAGTTGTAACTGATCTGAATATATATATATATATATATATATATATATATATATATATATATATATATATATATATATATATATATATAGTGACCTGTAATCCTATGGTTAGGCTAAATCGTTATCGTGACGTATCATTCCTTTCTTATCTTCTATATTTATTAATCAGTTCATTTTTATATGCTTTTGTAAACTGTTCAGTGATTGGTAGTTAGGCTGGCCGCATGATTAATCGATGCTTCTATAAGGTCACAATGCAACAGTGCACAGCCGAACTCGTAAGTTTGCAAATAAGCCGCAAACAGTTTTAAGGTAGTGTACTCGTCCTCTACTTAAGATATTCGCAACAAAAATTGTTCTCCAAGCGAGGCGAGTTGGCCCTGCGCTCAACCCCTTATTCTTTGGAGGAATTAATGAATCCAAAACTGAATACATGAAAGTCCACAGAACAGGGGACCATAACATGAATAACTCGTCAACAGCTGGTTTTAATTTTAAGCTTATAGAGGATTTTGAATACTTAGGGGCTAATATTAATAACGTAAATTCCATGTTCACTGAAATAAAAGCCCGCAATTTAAGTGCGAATAGATATTAACACACTTTTAAAAAGCTACTGACATCTAGGGTGGTAAACTGACAGCTCACAGTGACTATATATAAGGTTGTCATTAGCCCAGTGGTTACATATGGATGTGAAGCACGGACGCTAAGTAGAACTGATGAACAACAACCCAGAGTATTTGAACGAAGAATACTACGGAAAATTTATGGAGGGATACGAAATAAACGTGGTACCTGGAGAACAAGAACAAATTATGACTTGAATGTTCTCATAGAAGGAGCTGATACTGCGAAGCTAATTAAAAGTACCAGAATAGCCTGGCTGGGACGTGTGCTAAGGATGGAGGACACAAGAACAACAAAGAAGGTCTTCCAGCGGTAACCTACAGGAAGAAGATTAAAAGAAAGACGAAGATTAAAAGAAAGACCACGTAGGCGATGGCTGGAAAACGTATAAGAAACCATCGAAGCCTTAGGACCAGAGTGTGGGGGAAGAAAGTAAATGAGAGGGCAGAAAGGAACGAAACTGTTCCGCGCAGGGTTGTGAAGCCACAGGAAGAAGAGGAAGAAGAAGACTCGCCGTCTAGTGGCTAGGTAGCAACAAACTGAGTTCAACTGACGGTTGAGCTCACAGTATTTAACTGTTCCTTTAAAGCCCGGTTTTCATTGCAATAGTTACTCGTGTTCCCAACTCATTTTTACTTTAAACAGCCCAAGCGAAGTATTGATACTTGAAACTATTAAGCAGTACTCACGCTAATGAAGAATGAAGCAATAGAAAAGACTAATAACAAAGATGGAGAGAGTACCTCACACCGCTGTTCTAGGTACACGCCTCAGCTGACCGATCTATGCTTGTGATGTTTCTGGACAGATTTACCTTGTTTATATTGTTATCGTGTTACTTAGTGCTCTTCCGATATTCATTAAGTTTATGCAAACGACGTAGAATTCCAAAATTTGAATCACGAACAGCTGCCAACATGAGTAATTTAGAACTAAATATCCTCGGAGTAGTGAAGCAACTGAAATCACTTAATCAAACCAAGTCATCCGGTCCAGACTGTATAACAATTAGTTTCCTTTCAGAGTATGCTGATGCAATAGCTTCATACGAAACAATCATATACAATCGCTCGCTCAACGAAAGATCAGTGCCCAGACTGAAAAGTTGCACAATTTACACCAATATTCAAGAAAGACAGTGGGAGTAATCCACTAAATTACAGGTCCATATCGTTTTGGAACATATATTGTGTTCGAACGTTATGAATTACCTCGAAGCGAACGGTCTATTGACGCACAGTCAACACGGATTTAGAAAACATCCTTCTTGTGAAAAACAACTAGCTCTTTACTCATACGGAATGTTGAGTACTATTGACAAAGGATTTCAAATTCATTCCGTATTTCTAGGATGCTTTTGACACTGTACCACACAAGCGACTTGTAGTGAAATTACGTGCTTATGGAACATCGTCTCAGTTATGTGACTGGATTCTTGATTTTCTGTCACAGAGATCACAGTTAGTAGTAAATTACGGAAAGTCATCGAGTAAACCGGAAGTGATTTCTGGCGTTCCACAAGGTAGCGTTATAGACCCTCTGCTATTCCTCATCTATATCAATGATTTAGGAGACAATCTGAGCGGCCGTCTTACGTTGTTTTCAGATGATGCTCTCGTTTATCGTCTAGTGAAGTCGTCAAAAAATCAGAACAAATTTCCAAACGACGTAGGAAAGATATCTATAAGGTGCAAAAATTGAAAATAGACCCTAAATTGTAAAAAGTGTGATGTCATCCACATGAGCGCTAAAAGGGATCCGTTAAACTTCAGTTAACGATAAATCAGTCTAATCTAAAGGCCGTAAATTCAATTAAACACCTAAGAATTACAATTATGAACATCTTAAATGGGAAAGAAGACATTAAAAATTATGTAGGAAAGGCAAACAAAGACTGCATTTTACTGGCTCAACACTTAGGTGATGCAACATATCTAGTAAAGAGACTGCCTACAGTACACGCGACCGTCCTCTTTTGGAGTACTGCTGCGTGGAGTGGGATCCTTACAAGATAGAATTGACGAAGTACATCGAGAAAGTACAAAGAAGAGGAGCACGTTTTGTGTTATCGAGAAATAGAGGAGAGAGTGTCACTGACATGATAGAGGATTTGGGGGTGTCCATCATCAAAGCAAAGGCGTTTTTAGTTGCGACGGAATCTTCTCACGAAATGTCGACCACCAAATTTCTGCTCCGAATGCGAAAATATTTTGTTAACACCGAACTACACAGGGAGAAACGATCATCACTATAAAATAAGGGAAATTAGAGCTCGTACGGAAACATATGGGCGTTCATTTTTTCCGCGAGCTTATATGAGATTGGAATAATAGAGAATTAATGTGAAGGTGGTTCGATGAACCTCTGCCAGGCACTTAAGTGTGATGTGCAGAGTATCCATGTAGATGTAGACGTAAAACACACTACATATCGTACTGAGAGGCGATAATGAGGGTGATGTTCTGGGAAATCACGGTTAAAATTGCTTCCCCTGGAATGACGAGAATTGATTAGTGAAACAACCGCTGCAGTATTTGCATACCGCTATCCTTTATGAATTCCTCTGCGCGTTGTAACGATAGCAGCTTGCTACAAGTGTCTTGCCGGTAAACCCGTTCCTGCACCAGATTTATAGCCAGTGATTAGCATTCAGCTCTCGACGTACCTTGCGTGTCCTGGGCCTCGTGATTACTGCTGCATCTCGTTTCTCTCAGCGGCATCTGCGGCTGGGCCGCGTTCACGGCTGGCTAGCTCCAATTAGTTCCTGTCCTGTCGATTACCTCAGGACCTACCGCGCGGTCGCAAGTCTGACGCAATAATAGTAGTTATTATTCACATTAGTTCGTCGGCGAGCGAAACAGCCTGTGTCGTTCACACCCTAACGAGCTTCCGCTCCATTTTCTGATGCGCGTAATTTATTCTAACGCGGCTCAACACATTGTCGAATGCAAATGATGTTTAAGCAGTGATAGCTCGAGTGAGTAATGTTGATGTGGTTCTGCGACATGTTGAAGTCAGACATAACAGGAGCACGCGGAACCATTTATCTTCTCCGTCTATCCAGTATCATCATATTTTTTCTTCTTGTCAGCATAAAAGAAGGTGGGGAGTGTTGTTTTGTCAACAGGGAAGCAGTAGCATCAGAATGGGTCGGTCAAGAGAGTCAGTGACTTCAATAGTGGACCAGTCATTGAACCTGAGTAACAGGACCACCAGGAACATTTCAGACCTTCTCAAACTGCTCAAGTAGACTGTTCTGAAGTGGAAACGCTGAGGAACGGCCACAACTGAACTAAGACCAGGCAGACCTCATCTACTGACAGACGGGGACCGTTGGAGATTGCGGAAGGTGGTTGTAAAAATCAAACGAGATCAGTGGAAGGAATCACTCGTCAGTTCCAAATTGCTAACAGCAGTCCAGCTAGCACAATAACTGCAGGTAGGGAGCTGAAAGCACTGGGATACAATAGTCGAGCAGTTCCTCATGTTCCACAGATTTTTGTAATAAATGTTAAGCGACACTTGACGTCTTGCAAAGAGCGACGCCACCAAACAATGGATGACTGGAACGACTCATTTGGAGTGACATACGAGGCGTGTTTTTTAAGTAAGTACCGTTTTGCCACACCGCGGCCGCAGCGCTGCGGTCGGCGTTCTGCGCATGCGCACTGCGTACCTACATCTGTTGTCTGCGCACTGACGCCATTACAGTCTGATTCTTCCTTGTTTACGTTGTGTACTGAGTGTTCAAGATGCCTCCGATAATCGTGAGTTCCGCCGACTGTGAAGGACGGGCTGTTATAAGATTTCTTAGTGCTAAAGGCCTAAAAGCGATCGGTATTCATCGTGAGATCTGTGCAGTTTGCGGAGAAAACATTATGAGTGATGGAATGGTAAGAAAGTGGGTGAGAGAATTTAAAGATGGCCGCACAAATGTGCATGATGAACAACGGAGTGGGCGTCCTTCGGTCGTTAATGAAAGTTTGGTGCAGGAAGTGGGTAATAAGGTGAGAGAAAACAGTCACTTTACGATTTCCTCCTTGCGGGATGTCTTACTGTAAGACATTGCACAATCTGCGCCGTTCAATTCAGAACAAAAGACGTGGCAGGTTGAGCAAGGGTATCGTTTTGTTGCAAGACAAATGCCCGTCCGCATGTCGCTAATGAGACCAAAGATCTCATCACATCTTTTCGATGGGAAACTCTAGATCATCCCCGATCTTGCGCCCAGTGACTACCATCTCTTCCTGCACTTGAAGAAACACCAGGGTGGTCAGCGTCTTCAAGACGATGACGAAGTGAAAACAGTGGTGATGCAGTGGTTAACAAGTCAGGCGGCAGACTGCTATGAGGAGGGTATTTAAAAACTGATATAACGTTATGACAGGTGTCTCAATATTGACGGAAATTATGTAGAAAAGTAGATTAAGGTACAGGCTTTCATGTAAAAATAAAATTATTGAGATATCTTAGCACATCTTTTTTAATTTTGAAACGGTACTTAGAAAAGACGCCTCGTATCACGCTATACTCTGTGGCAGTCTAATGGAAGTGTTTGGATTGTAATGCCAGTAGTGAAGGACACAGTAAGTAATGTTACATTATATGAGTGTGTTTCGTGATTAGTGTCTGGTCCCCTTACTGCTCTCAAGATAATGTTAAATGCAGAAGGATACGAACACGCTTTACAGCATTATGTACTGCATACTGTAGATAAACAGCTCAGAGACGATGATTATATCACCAATGGCAATTCACGCTGTTGCTCGTAAACCTTTCACGATTTGTCGTCGTGGTCCAAGAGACTACTCTGTTCCTGACGTTTCGTTCAGGACTGCGCTGGACATTCTCAGAGGCGCTCGTTCGCTGAGTCTTGCTGACTGACTGGTCGGACGTCCGACCTCTGAGAGGATGTCCAGCTCAGAGCTGGACGAAACACCAGGAATAGAAGAGTTTCTTGGACCACGGCCTCACATACCGAAAGGTTTACCAGCAGCTATGTCATCCGGTCGTGAAAGCCTTCATTCAATGCACGCCGTTCCTTGTCAGAAAGCATCATCAATGAGCCAATGGTTTGTGGACAATATCGATCAGGAAATGGACTAGCCTGCCAGAGTTCCGACCTGAAGCTAATGGAAAACCTTCCGAATAAGCTGGAACGTAAACTACGCTGCAAACAATACCGTTTAACACTATTACTTCTGATTTTGGCTCTTGAGAAAGAAGAATCGGCTGCCATTCCTCCACAGACTTTCAGGCGTCTCACTGAAATTGTCGCCAGCAGAAATCAAGCTGTCGCACATGGGGAATCGTCGAAACAGCCTGTATTAATGTTCACTTATAGGTGCCTGGATACATTTGATCAGATAGTGTCTTAGTTCCATTTCTTAGTTTACTGCTCGCTCACACAAGTGATACCACCTTTCAGTGTGAAGTATCCAGATATATGCATTGGGGAGATGAACTGTAACCAGTCAGCTGTCACCAAGAAATGTTGCAGATGTTCCAACAGCTGTTTCTCATGTATGGGATCCACTGCCAACAGAACTCTTCAATCATGTACCTGTAGCGAGCATGCCACACAGCGGCCATGTTCCGGGTGACCTTTATTGAATAATATGAAAAAAACGTAAATTACTTAAGAGGCGTGTTTTTTAAGTAAATATAGTTTTAAAATTTAAAAAAGGCGTGCTAAGATATCTCAATAATTTTATTTTTACATGAAAGCCTGTACCTTAATCTACGCACTGACGCCATTGCAGTCTGATTCTTCCTTGTTTACGTTGTGTACGGAGTGTTTAAGATGCCTCCGATAATAGTGAGTTCCTCCGACTGTGAAGTACGGGCTGTTATAAGATTTCTTAGTGCTAAAGGCCTAAAAGCGATCGATATTCATCGTGAGATCTGTGCAGTTTGCGGAGAAAACATTATGAGTGATGGAATGGTGAGAAAGTGGGTGAGAGAATTTAATGATGGCCGCACAAATGTGCATGATGAACAACGGAGTGGACGTCCTTCGGTCGTTAATGAAAGTTTGGTGCAGGAAGTGGACAATAATGTGAGAGAAACCAGACGCTTTACGATTTCCTCCTTGCGGGATGACTTACTGTAAGACATTGCACAATCTACGCCGTTCCGTTCAATTCAGAACAAAAGACGTGGCAAGTTGAGCAAGGGTATCGTTTTGCTGCAAGACAATGCCCGTTCGCATGTGGTGAATGAGACCAAAGATCTCATCACATCTTTTCGATGGGAAACTCTAGATTATCCTCCGTACAGCCCCGGTCTTGCGCCCAGTGACTATCGTCTGTCACTACACTTTAAGAAACACCAGGGTGGTCAGCGTCTACAAGACGATGACGAAGTCAAAATAGTGGTGATGCAGTGGTTAACAAGTCAGGCGGCAGACTGCTATGAGGAGGGTATTTAAAAACTGATATAACGTTATGACAGGTGTCTCAATATTGACGGAAATTATGTAGAAAAGTAGATTAAGGTACAGGCTTTCATGTAAAAATAAAATTATTGAGATATCTTAGCACATCTTTTTTAATTTTGAAACGGTACTTAGAAAAGACGCCTCGTATCACGCTATACTCTGTGGCAGTCTAATGGAAGTGTTTGGATTGTAATGCCAGTAGTGAAGGACACAGTAAGTAATGTTACATTATATGAGTGTTTTTCGTGGTTAGTGTCTGGTCCCTTTACTGCTCTCAAGATAATGTTAAATGCAGAAGGATACGAACACACTTTACAGCATTACGTACTGTGTACTGTAGAGAAACAGCTCAGAGACGATGATTATATCACCAACGGCAATGCACGCTGTTGCTCGCAAACCTTTCGCGATGTGACATCATGGTCCAAGAAACTCCTCTGTTCATCAGGTTTCGTCCAGGACTGCGCTGGACATCCTCAGAGGTGTTCGTCCGCTGAGTCTTGCTGACTGACCGGTCGGACGTCCGACCTCTGAGAGGATGTCCAGCCCAGTGCTGGACGAAACGTCAGGAATAGAAGAGTTTTTTGGACCACGACCTCACATACCGAATGGTTTACCAGCAGCTATATCATCTGGTCGTGAAAGCCTTTATTCAATGGACGCCGTTCCCTGTCAGAAAGCAGCATCAGTGAGTCAATGGTTTATGGACAATATCGATCCTGAAATAGAGTGGCCTGCCCGAGTCCCGACCTGAAGCCAATGGAAAACCTTTCGGATGAGCTGGAACGTCAACTACGCTGCAGACCTGATCGTTCAACACTGCTACTCCTGATTTTGGATCTTGAGAAAGAAGAATCGGCTGCCATTCCTCCACAGACATTCAGACGTCTCACTGAAATTGTCGCCAGCAGAAATCAGGCTGTCGTACAGGGGAATCGTCGATACAGCCTGTATTAATATCCGCTTATAGGTGCCTGGATACTTTTGATCAGATAGTGTCTTAGTTCCATTTCTTGGTTTACTGCTCGCTCACACAAGAGATAGTTTCTTTCAATGTAAATTATCCAGATAGATGCATTGGGGAGATGAACTGTAGCTAGTCAGATGTCACCAAGAAATGTTGTAGATATTAGAACAGCTGTTTCTCAGGTATAGGATCCACTCCAAACAGAAATCTTCACTCATCTACCTGTAGCGAGCGCGCCACACAGCGGCCATGTTCCGGGTGACAATTATTGAACAATATGAAAAAAAAGTAAATTAGTTACAAACTACGGCGTGCACACACTTTATTCAACATGTAAGCTTCACTGCAGATATTCGGATATGCCTGCCATCCTGGGCGGCGATATGGCGCAGTCGAACAGCGAAATTCTGCTTGGCCCGCTGAATTGTCGGAACATAAATCCTCTCGACGATCTCAGCAATGATTTTGGGGCTATTAATGTACATCTTGTCTTTAATATAGTTCCACAAAAAGGAGTCGCATGTGTTCAGATTCGGAGAATATGGCGCCGATCGAGGCCCGTGCCAGTGGCCTATGGGTCTCCAGAGCCAGAATGCGGTCCCCAAAAGTGCCCCTCCAGGACATCAGACATTCTGCTGCTTCGGTGAGGTCGAGCTCCGTCTTGCATGAACCACATCTTGTCGAAATCAGGGTCTCTTTGGATAATGGGGATGGAATCATCTTCCAAAACCTCCACGTACCGTGCCATCAACGAATATCGCACCGATTACTCCGTAAATGGACACTGCACACCACACAGTCACCCGTTAGAGCGAAAAGACTTCTCAGTTCCCCAAAATACGCCAATTTCGAGTTTTGTTACTTTTACTTTAAACGTGTACAACTGATAAAGAATTTTTTTTAGTTATATGATTTGAATACTATAATATGCCAAATGTCTTGCGACTAAGGATTGCCTTCATCTGTAATACTTTTGATGTTATGTAGAGCAAATAATGTCTGAGTTCTTGATTGTGCTTCGCATCTGAACAAAACATGTAACTATCAGCCCGCTGCTGTGACCGAGCGGTTCTAGGCGCTGCAGTCGAATCCTGCCTCGGGCATGGCTGTGTGTGATGTCCTTAGGTTACATAGGTTTAAGTAGTTCTAAGTTTTAGGGGACTGATGACCTCAGATGCTAAGTCCCATAGTGCTCAGAGCCATTTGAACCATTTTTTTTGTAACTATCAACATCTGTAGAGTTAATGCTGGCTGAGAAGGTGGCGATAGTTTTGGAAATGGTGTACGATATTTTTTAACTGTAGTGTGGGAACACAATACATTCTTCACGCTAGAGTAAACAGACGTGTTTGTGGCTTAGGGGAGCTTAAAGACGAGGTTATCAGCGCCAGTACGAAAATTAGGCGAAATGAATGTCGTTTGAATGTAGAAATTCGATAAAACCAGTAAGAAGCCATGTGTGATAAAATTGCACTCATTCTCTCCTAGTCTCATTCATGATCAGTGCATACTCATACCAGCTCACATCCTGAAAAATAGCGTTAACATGGTCACTCGTTCTAAAACTGTCAATTAAGACACAAGTGAAATAGGGGGAAATTTTATATAAACTGACATGAATATTTGGATGGCTGATTACTTAAAAGCAACGCGGATGATAACACGCTGAAAACGTTGCCCTAAAATTTTTGTGAACAAGTCGAACATTTAAGAAAATCTTAAAAAGATGCGCCACATTCATACCAATGGCAGTTAAAACAAGGACAAATCCTTTTGTCTGAATACAATATATACATATATTGTAACGTTCTCTAATATATTATCTTTGTGTTATCCAAATTTACTTTGTGATGCGTTGTTGAGCAAATGATGTGCTTAATCAGTTTTACTGTAATCTAAAGAAAAATTAAACAACTTAATCTGGAGAGCCAGTATGTAATGCCTATAATGAAATCAGTCTCTCAGAAATTTACTCTGTCTCGTGAACACCGAGTTCTTTGGCCCTGTGGAATAAACTGATAAAATTCCCTACGCAAATAAACAATGAAATACATTTTCCTTAGCTCTTGAGTTGCAACGGATGTAAGCTTGGTATTCTGTTCTCGCCACAGTAGGCATACAAAATATTCAATCTTAGCTCAGCGAAGTGCAATGCCGGCCGTAAAATAGCTTCATACAAATAGTGTCAGTAGATTAGTTGATAAATGAATAACCTCGCAAATGTTCGGTGATAATTTTGGATATTGGCTCAGCGCTGTGCAACGCTGCCCGCATTGAAACTGCTACAAACATTAATACTTTTATAATTCTGGCACATTAATATTTTTTCTCACTCTGATTGAAAGATCATTTCTTTTAAAAAATATTCATTGGATTTAAATAAACACGACATGGAAGAGGATTAGGTACTGATAATTGGATATGCTAAGACTGAATGGTTCAGTTCGAAAATTGTATTCAAAATAAAGTTTCTTCTTCACGAAATCTAATATGAAATATTTTACATTGACTTTAAAATGAGTGAACTTGTCAATTGTTATGCAGTTCGCACTTACTGACGTAATTAAAGACACTTGGATTGTTACATGACAAAAGGTCTAACAATGTTTAGCAAAATAGATTCCAAAATTCAACTTGTCTCTATCTGGATTAGAAAACACACAAAAATATTAGAAATCGGTTATACCTAATCAACCTATACATTCAACCTGATGGCAAATACTTGGTTCCTACATTGAAGGGTCCTTACAAAAGTGTATTATGTTACACCCATTGGCCAACAGTTGAATTCTCACAGCTAGCCACTAGCTTAAAGTCATAAAACCTACATTTAACAGGGTGCAACGGCAACTGCTTCTGCGTTTCGCACGCCCCTACTTACAATCTATTCTGCAACTCAGGCATCATCTTTGGTTCTGTGGTGTCAAAGATACAATGTCTTCTACATGTGAAACCATTTCATGTAATTTTTCAGGCCGTGGTGTAGCTCCTTCCAGTCACGCAGACGGCATGAGATCCTTCTCACTCGTCTTCGCATAGGCCACAGCCCTTTGACGCATGGATTCTTGCGCTGGCGAGAGGACCCTCCATTGTGTGGTGCTTGTGGCGTAGAGATCACGGTGTTTCAAGTAACAAATACACTCCTGGAAATTGAAATAAGAACACCGTGAATTCATTGTCCCAGGAAGGGGAAACTTTATTGACACATTCCTGGGGTCAGATACATCACATGATCACACTGACAGAACCACAGGCACATAGACACAGGCAACAGAGCATGCACAATGTCGGCACTAGTACAGTGTATATCCACCTTTCGCAGCAATGCAGGCTGCTATTCTCCCATGGAGACGATCGTAGAGATGCTGGATGTAGTCCTGTGGAACGGCTTGCCATGCCATTTCCACCTGGCGCCTCAGTTGGACCAGCGTTCGTGCTGGACGTGCAGACCGCGTGAGACGACGCTTCATCCAGTCCCAAACATGCTCAATGGGGGACAGATCCGGAGATCTTGCTGGCCAGGGTAGTTGACTTACACCTTCTAGAGCACGTTGGGTGGCACGGGATACATGCGGACGTGCATTGTCCTGTTGGAACAGCAAGTTCCCTTGCCGCTCTAGGAATGGTAGAGCGATGGGTTCGATGACGGTTTGGATGTACCGTGCACTATTCAGTGTCCCCTCGACGATCACCAGTGGTGTACGGCCAGTGTAGGAGATCGTTCCCCACACCATGATGCCGGGTGTTGGCCCTGTGTGCCTCGGTCGTACGCAGTCCTGATTGTGGCGCTCACCTGCACGGCGCCAAACACGCATACGACCATCATTGGCACCAAGGCAGAAGCGACTCTCATCGCTGAAGACGACACGTCTCCATTCGTCCCTCCATTCACGCCTGTCGCGACACCACTGGAGGCGGGCTGCACGATGTTGGGGCGTGAGCGGAAGACTGCCTAACGGTGTGCGGGACCGTAGCCCAGCTTCATGGAGACGGTTGCGAATGGTCCTCGCCGATACCCCAGGAGCAACAGTGTCCCTAATTTGCAGGGAAGTGGCGGTGCGGTCCCCTACGGCACTGCGTAGGATCCTACGGTCTTGGCGTGCATCCGTGCGTCGCTGCGGTCCGGTCCCAGGTCGACGGGCACGTGCACCTTCCGCCGACCACTGGCGACAACATCGATGTACTGTGGAGACCTCACGCCCCACGTGTTGAGCAATTCGGCGGTACGTCCACCCGGCCTCCCGCATGCCCACTATACGCCCTCGCTCAAAGTCGGTCAACTGCACATGCGGTTCACGTCCACGCTGTCGCGGCATGCTACCAGTGTTAAAGACTGCGATGGAGCTCCGTATGCCACGGCAAACTGGCTGACACTGACGGCGGCGGTGCACAAATGCTGCGCAGCTAGCGCCATTCGACGGCCAACACCGCGGTTCCTGGTGTGTCCGCTGTGCCGTGCGTGTGATCATTGCTTGTACAGCCCTCTCGCAGTGTCCGGAGCATGTATGGTGGGTCTGACACACCGGTGTCAATGTGTTCTTTTTCCATTTCCAGGAGTTTATTAATTACAACATCGTTTTTATAATTGAACAAGTTTCCACGTATCGAGGTTGACAGATGGACCAAAATATTGTGACGGACCAAAATATTATGACCACCAGCTTAATAGTCTGTTTGTCCGCCTTTGGAACGAAACACGTCGCTGATTCCGGGTATTAGGGATCCGACAATTTTTTGGTACATTTGAGGAGGTAAGTGGCATTAGGTGTCTAGGCACAGGTCATGTAATTAGCATAAATAACGGGCCACTGATTTGCGTACGTGGTGATGGCGCCCGATAGCGATCCAGGTGGGTTCCACAGGATAAACATCACGCGAATTTCGTCGCCGAGACATCAACGCGACTTCACTATAATGCTCATAAGCCACAGTGGCACGGTTCTGGCTCCGAGACACGGGCAGTTATACTGCTGAAAGGTAACATCGCAGTTGGGGAAGACATCAAACGTGAAGGGATACAGGTGGTTCGCCGTTGTCAGCTTGTCTTCGATCACTACCATAGGTCCCATGCAATTATGTCTCTCATAGCATAATATTGATTCCACCAGACTGCGCGCTGCACGTTTCGAGCCGCCGTTCACCTCGTTGACAGCGTTTGTAGAGAGGACCATCGACATGGTGCTGCAAAAATGTGATTCACCTGAAAAGCCGACACGTTTCCATTGATCGATGGATGAATCCCGATGGTCCCGTGCCTACCGCAGTCGTAATGTCATTCGGTCAACATGTGAACCCGTAGGGGGTGGTCTGCTGCGGAGCTCCATGGTCAACAATGTGTCATGGACGCACAACCATTTAGCCCTAGTAGTAGTTTCAATGTCCTCTTATCTTTCCGTAGATGCTGACGACAGTAGCACGTTGATATTCGACCAGCTTCGCGGTTTTCGAGATAGTCGTACACAGGCTCTGTGAAATAATAATCTCCCGTTTTTCGGAGTTGCTTATCTCAATGGGTTTCTCCTTTTGTAGCCTATATCTTCGCTATTGTGTTCCCCCATCCGTGTCAGCTCAGCTTACATGCTTTCGTTATCGTGTCGCGCCCGCGACACCACCAGGCGGCATCCAACGTCGCAGTGGGCAGTGGTCATAATGGTTGGTTGCTTGGGGAAATAAAGGGGCCAGACTACGTGGTCATCGGTCCCTTTTTCCTAAACCAAGCAAGTCTCAAGGTAAAACAACACCCAAATTTAGTTTGGGACAGTAAAAGGGTGTAAAAGGAATGGGGAACCAAACCGAAAGAGAAAACGAGAGAAATGAACAAAAAAAGGGGGAAAACGTACACCACACGGAAAAGGTGTAACACCATAGATCATATGGTCTGGGCTGGCTGATCACAAGAATAAAAGAGCATGTGCCAGCCACTCTACAACACACTAAAATGTCCAGCCCAAAGAGGCAAGGCGGGATGAACACATGTAGGGAAAAGACGAACACAAAGACAAACAAAATGCAAAGAAAGGGTGACGTAGAGTTAAAATGGAGGGAGAGTGGAGGCCTCGAAGAGAAGGCCAGACGCCCACCCTTCTATGGTACAATAAAAACGCCCCTCACGAATGAAACGTAAAACTAAATGCTGTTTATGCATCGTCGCCCAACACCGTAGGTGTAGCGAAAACACTGCAGTCATCCGACAAGGACAGTATGGCCAACGTGAGCGTAAGTGAAGCCAAGACCGTCGACCACTGATCCATCTGTGTAGACTATTTCTGAGCCTTCACACTCGTTGAGAAGAGAGAGAAATTGCCGGTGGAGGGCCTCAGGTGGAACTGAGCCTTTGCGGCCTTGCAATAGGTCCAGCTGAAGCCATGGCCAAGGTTCTTAGGATGGATAGGATGTGTGACTGTTGTATACGAACGAAGGAGGAGCTGGCCACTTTTCGCGAACAGCTGAACGTGCTGATGGCCGCGGTCAGCGGTCTTTAGGCTGCTGCCTCGGAGTATAGCGGCAGTGGGGAGTCTGGTGCGTCGCATGGTACACCCCAAGTGTTACATGATTCACCCAAGGTCCCTGCTGTCGAGACATCTTCGCGGGTACCGGGCGCGTTTGGGCCACCGTCTCCCCAAGGGGAGTGGCGCGGTCAACGGCGTTCGCGTCGCACGAGGCGGAGGGTCAATGTGGAGGCTGGCCGTTGGCATCGCCCGCTCTGCCTGTGAGTGGACATGTGGCCGCTCATTCAGCAAGGTCCGAGCAGGCACACGGGGGGAGGGTTTTATTAGTGATTGGAAGCTCCAACGTTAGACGGGTGATTGAGCCCCTTAGGGAAATAGCGGAAAGGTAGGGGAAGAAGGCCAGTGTTCGCTCTGTCTGCTTGCCGGGGGGTCTCATCCGAGATGTGGAGGAGGCCCTACCGGCGGCGATAGAGAGCACTGCGTGCACCCGACTGCAAATTGTTGCTCATGTCGGCACCAATGCCTTCTGCGGTCTGGGTTCAGGGGTCATCCTCAGTTCATACAGGCGGTTAGCGGAGTTGGTGATGCGGAAAGACCCGCTCGCCGGGTGGAATCTGAGCTAACTATTTGTAGTGTCGTTCCCGAACCGATCGCTGTCCTCTGGTTTGGAGCCGTATGGAAGGCTTAAACCAGAGGCTCAGACGAGTCTGCAGAGATCTGGGGTGGAAGTTTCTCGACCTCCGCTATCGGATGGAGAAATGTAGGGTCCCCCTGAATAGGTCAGGCGTGCACCGTGCACTACACGCAGGAGGCGGCTACAAGGGTAGCGGAGTACGTGTGGAGAGCACATGTGGGTTTTTTAGGTTATAGAATTCGCTCCCTAGGTCCGACAAGGCGCCTCCTGAGACGCGGCAAGGTAGGAGTAGGCAAAATGCAACAGGGAATAACAATATTAATGTGCTAATAGTAAACTGCAGGAGCGTCTATAGAAAGGTCCCAGAACTGCTCTCATTAATAAACGGTAACAATGCCCACATAGTAAACGTTAATGAAATTCTAAACTCGGATTGGAATGTATACCTCAGAGACAGGCTGGACAGTGAAGGGGGAGGCGTGTTTATAGCGATATAAAGTGCAATAGTATCGAAGGAAATTGACGGAGATTGAAATGTGAAATAATTTGGGTGAAGGTTACGGTTAAAGCAGGCTCAAGCATGGTAATTGGGTGTCTCTATAGACCCCCTGGCTCAGCAGCTGTTGTGGCAGAACACCTGAAGGAAAATTTGGAAAATATTTCGAGTAGATTTCCCGACCATGTTATAGTTTTGGGTGGTGATTTTAATTTACCAGGTATAGCCTGGGAGACTCAGACGTTTATAACGGGTGGCAGGGACAAAAAATCCAGTGAAATTTTTTTAAGTGCATTATCTGAAAACTACCTTGAGCAGTTAAACAGAGAACCGACTCGTGGCGATAACATATTAGACCTTCTGGTGACAAACAGACCCGAACTTTTTGAAACAGTTAACGCAGAACAGGGAATCAGAAATCATAAAGCGGTTACAGCATCGGTGATTTCAGCCGTAAATAGAAATATTAAAAAAGGTAGGAAGATTTTTCTGTTTAGCAAAAGTGACAAAAAGCAGATTTCAGAGTACTTGACGGCTCAACACAAAAGTTTTATCTCAAGTACAGATAGTGTTGAGGATCAGTGGACAAAGTTCAAAACCATCGTACAATATGCGTTACATGAGTATGTGCCAAGCAAGATCGTAAGAGATGGAAAAGAGCCACCGTGGTACAACAACCGAGTAAGAAAACTGCTGCGGAAGCAAAGGGAACTTCACAGCAAACATAAACATAGCCAAAGCCTTGCAGACAAACAAAAATTACGCGAAGCGAAATGTAGTGTGAGGAGAGCTATGCGAGAGGCGTTCAATGAATTCGAAAGTAAAGTTCTATGTACGGACTTGGCAGAAAATCCTAAGAAATTTTGGTCTTATGTCAAAGCGGTAGGTGGATCAAAACAAAATGTCCAGACACTCTGTGACCAAAATGGTACTGAACAGAGGATGACAGACTAAAGACCGAAATACTAAATGTCTTTTTGCAAAGCTGTTTCACAGAGGAGGACTGCACTGTAGTTCCTTCTCTAGATTGTCGCACAGGTGACAAAATGGTAGATATCGAAATAGATGACAGAGGGATAGCAAAACAATTACAATCGCGCAGAAGAGGAAAGGCCGCTGGACCTGATGGGATACCAGTTCGATTTTACACAGAGTACGCGAAGGAACTTGCCCCCATTCTTGCAGCGGTATACTGTAGATCTCTAGAAGAGCGTAGCGTTCCAAAAGATTGGAAAAGGGCACAGGTCATCCCCGTTTTCAAGAAGGGACGTCGAACAGATGTGCAGAACTATAGACCTATATCTCTAACGTCGATCAGTTGTAGAATTTTGGAACACGTATTATGTTCGAGTACAATGACTTTTCTGGAGACTAGAAATCTACTCTGTAGGAATCAGCATGGGTTTCGAAAAAGACGATCGTGTGAAACCCAGCTCGCGCTATTCGTCCATGAGACTCAAAGGGCCATAGAAACGGGTTCCCGGGTAGATGCCGTGTTTCTTGACTTCCGCAGGGCGTTTGATACAGTTCCCCACAGTCGTTTAATGAACAAAGTAAGAGCATATGGACTATCAGACCTATTGTGTGATTGGATTGAAGAGTTCCTAGATAACAGAACGCAGCATGTCATTCTCAATGGAGAGAAGTCTTCCGAAGTAAGAGTGATTTCAGGTGTGCCGCAGGGGAGTGTCGTAGGATCGTTGCTATTCAATATATATATAAACGACCTTGTGGATAACAACGGAAGTCACTGAGGCTTTTTGCGGATGATGCTGTGGTATATCGAGAGGTTGTAACAGCGGCAAAATGTACTGAAATGCAGGAGGATATGCAACGAATTGACGCATGGTGCAGGGAATGGCAACTGAATCTGAATGTAGACAAGTGTAATGTGCTGCGAATACACAGAAAGAAAGATCCTTTGTCATTTAGCTGCAATATAGCAAGTCAGCAACTGGAAGCAGTTACTTCCATAAATGATCTCGGAGTAGGCTTTAGGAGTGATTTAAAATGTAATGACCATATAAAATTAATCGTCGGTAAAACAGATGCCAGACTGAGATTCATTGGAAGACTCCTAAGGAAATGCAGTCCGAAAACAAAGGAAGTAGGTTACAGTACACTTGTTCGCCCACTGCTTGAATACTGCTCACCGGTGTGGGATCCGTACCAGATGGGGTTGATAGGGGAGATAGATAAGATCCAACTGAGAGCAGCGCGCTTCGTTACAGGATCATTTAGTAATCGTGAAAGCATTACGGAGATGATAGATAAACTCCAGTGGAAGACTCTGCAAGAGAGACACTCAGTAGCTCGGTACAGGCTATTATTGATGTTTCGAGAACATACCTTCACCGAGGAGTCAAGTTGTATATTGCTCCCTCCTACGTATATCTCGCGAAGATATTAGAGCCCACACAGAGGCATACCGACAATCTTCCCACGAACGATACGGGACTGGAGTACAAGGGAGAACCGATAGAGGTACTCAAGGTACCCTCCGCCGCACACCGTCTGGTGGCTTGCGGAGTATGGACGTAGATGTATGGGTCGTTGCGCTGTACATAAGTGGACCAGCAGGAAAGGTGGTAGAGGGGAAGCATCCAGTTCAGTAAGAAATGACTGGATGCCGACAGCGATGGATTCCCAGTTCTGGGCCACCTTTGCGGGAGATGGATCACCATGTTGGGGATGGCGAGGCGAACTGTAAATGTGGGCAGCATAATTGGCAAACAGTAATTTCAGCTGGAGCCGCAATGGAGGAACGCTAGCTTTCATGAGGACGCTGTTCACTGGGCTCGTTCGGAAAGCACCCATCGCGAGGTGAACTCCACAGTGGTGGATAGGGTCCCGCCGACGCAGCGCAGAGGGCGGTGCTGAACCATACAACAGGCTCCCATAGTCAGTACGGGACAGTACGAGCGCTTTGTATAGCTGCAGCTGTGTAGAACGATCAGCAACCCAGTCAGAGTGGCTCTGGTTTCGAATAATATTAAGGTGCCGCCAGCATTGGTCCTTAAACTGATGAAGATAGGGAAGCCAAGTTAAGTGGGCATCGAATACCAGTCCCAAAAAGCAGTAAGTTTCCACTACATCTAGTAGTTGGTCAGCGAAGTAAAGTTCTGGATGGGGATGGACAGTACAACGACGAAAGAGGTGCATGACGCAAGTTTTGGCGGCGGAAAACTGAAAGCCGTGCGCCTTCCATATAGCTCCCTGCAGTCGACGTTCAGCCACAACAATAAATGAGGTGCAGAAGGAAATACAAAAATCGACAGCATATGGGAGGGAAGATACTGAAGAACCTACTGCTAATGCAAGACCATTGACGGCAATTAAAAAGAGTGGGACACTTAGGACAGAGCCCTGCGGGGCCCCATTTTTTTGTATATAGGGTGCACTGTGGGAAGCACTGACGCGAGCTCTGAAAGTGTGGAGCGACAAAAAGTTCTGTATAAAAATCGGTAGTTAGCCCCAGAGACCCCACTCATGCAGAGTAGCGAGGTTGTGGTGTCGCCAAGTGGTATCATAGGCCTTCGTCAGGTCGAAAGAGATGGCACTAAGAAGTTGGCACTGGAAAAGGCCGATCGAATGGCAGACTGTAGATGCTCCAAGTTGTCGATGGTGGAGCGTCCTTGGCGAAAACCGCCCTGGGACAGAGCCAGAAGGCCCCGAGACTCAGGGAGCCAACACAACCGCTGGCTCACCTTAGGTTCGAGTAACTTTCACAGAACGTTGGTGAGGATGATAGGACGATAGCTATCAACATCTAGTGGGTTCTTATCAGGCTGTAGCATTGGGACGATAATACTTTCCCGCCATTGCGACGGTAATTCACCATCGCTCCAAATGCGGTTGAAGATGGCAAGGAGGTGGCGCTGGGAATCCGCTGACAGATGTATCAGAATTTGCGATTGGATGCGGTCTGGGTCAGGAGATTTGTCAGGACAGTCGTTAAGGGCACTGAGAAATTCCCGCATACTGAAGGGAGCATTATATGGCTGAGGGTGGCGTGGAGCAAAAGAGAGGTGTTGTTGTTCCACCCTCCGTTTGAGGAGACGAAAGGTGGGGTGGTAATTCTAAGACGCAGAGATGTGAGCATAATGCTCAACAGGACGCTCTGTGATTATGTCTGGATCGGCTGATACAGCTCCATTCATGGAAATTCCAGGTCCAGGGGTCTGACAGCCTTAAAGTCGGTGGAGTTTGTTCCAAACCTGGGAGGGGGAAGTTCGTGTTCCAATGGTGGAAACATAGCATTTCTAACACTCCTGCTTCCTTCATTTGATGGGGAGGCGAACCTGGGTATGAAGCCGTTTGAAGGCAGTAACGTTCTCGAGGGAGGAAAAACAAATTGAAAACTTGTGGTGAGTTCTTATGGGACCAAATTGCTGAGGTTATTGGTCCCTAGGCTTACACACTACTTAACCTACTGACAGAGGTAAGCACGAAGATTCAAACTCCACCTGATGGTCTGTCCCAGGCAGGACGGTTTTTGTAGTGCTCCCGATAGCCACAAAGGATGGGGGTCCGCACTGCAGTAAACCAGGATTCCTGAAGGAGAATGCAAAAAGCAGGTGTACTGCCTAAAAGCTGATGTACCTCAGCCAGGTGTCAGAAAAAACCACCGCAGTTCCACTGGAGAATGACGCTTTCTGTCGTCTGGGAAGGCATGAAGTGACCAAGGAGTCAAATTATGCCTCAACATCATCTGTCGCCTCTGGTCGAGTGTTGGCATCCAGTAGAATTGCATCGGCGAGATCTAGGTCCTCAGGGGATGCCAGAATCTCCACCTCATCCTCAGATGCAGAGCCATGGGGGAGTGCTGGTGCGGGGGCCACAGTGGGCTCCTGTTTTTTAGCGGACTTCTTCTTTGATGGTTTGCCCTCTCTCGCTGCTCCTTAGGGTCTTGCTGGAAGGGATTCTCAGAAGTAACTTCAAGGACAGAGGAAGACTGTGAAGCCCTTCGACCAGCAGCCAGTGGCTGTTTCAGCCACTGGCTGGTGTCCGCTTGACCACAGGGGGGGGGGGGGGGCGGGGGGGGGGAGGACTGTGGATGGTAGAGTCGCAAGGGACCCCTTTCACTTGAGATGAGCTGGAGGGGCCATTGCTTCTTCGGCTGGGGGAAGGGGATCAATGTCCCCAGAACTTTGGGGGCTAATGCTCCCAAAGTAGAAGCTTTGGGAGCAACAGAAGAAGACGTGCCCCATCCAGCTGGAGTGGGGATGAAGATGGCCGGCCCTGGGGGCCCATTGGAGTAACCTTAGATGATGGACATAACGGGGTCATCGATGGCGATGCCGTCATGGTGGCAGCATAGGAAGGTAGGATTGAAACAGGGTTTAATCTTTCATTTTTGAGTTTAGCGTCACGGTAAGACAGCTGGTCCAGGGTCTTTTACTCCATAATTTTCCATCCTTTTGGAATACTTGGCAGTCCGGCGAGCAGGGGGAGTGGTGCTCCTCACAGTTCACACAGGTGAGAGGAGGCGAGCATGGAGTATTCGGATGCAGCAAACGTCTGCATCCCGCCGGAGTTTCGAGTCCTCCCTCGGGTATGGGTGTGTGTGTTGTTCTTAGTATAAGTTAATTTCAGTAGTTGTAAGTATAGGGACCGATGACCTAAGCAGTTTGGTCCCTAAGGAATTCACACGCATTTGAAAATTTTTTTGAAACGTCCGCAGTCGACACGTGTGGCGCTGGAATTGCACCGAAAGGACATGTGCCCGAATTTATCGCTCTTAAATCACCACATAGATTGGTTGTAGATTCCTCGACCTACGATACAGGGTCGAAGGTTGTAGGACGCCCCTCGATAGATCAGGGGTGCACTACACACAGGAGTAACTACATGGGTAGCACAGTACTTGTGGCGTGCGCATGGGGTTTTTTTGGATTAGTTTCCTCCCCACGGGAGACAACCGTTGGCCCGAAAAATTACCAGTTCATGACACTGATGTGGGTGTGCCGACAGTAAAAATTGTTAGTTCGCCTAAACAGGTCATTCCAAAGGATTTAAATATGCTAAATCTCATGTTAGTAAATTGTCGAAGTGTCTGTAGCAAGATCCCCGAGTTACTCTCCGAAATAAACAGTAGTAATGCCAATATTGTATTAGGTACCGAAAGCTGGTTGAAACCAGACCTAAATAGCAGTGAAATTTTGACTCGGATTGGACATTGTTCAGGAAGGATAGGACTGATGCATGGAAGGTCTTTCTGAGGAAGTTAAACTAGAAGGTATTAGCGACCATAATGTTGTGGCTTCAATGTCAGTGTAAGTTGCAGAAAAAAAAAGCGCGTAGAGTTTTGTTTGGGAAAGAAAATAAAAATGCCATTAATGAATATCTTCATAGTTATCTCCAAACATTCACCACGGTACACAAAGATATTGATGGTTCAACAAACATATTAGGAAGTTGCTTAGAAAGCAAAGAATTTTGCACAGTCGTTTTAAACTTAGTCACTGCCCTTCTGACAAACAGAAATTATGCGAAATGAAAGCAGCTGTCAAAAGGTCGATGAGAGATTATTTTAACGAATTTGGAAGCAATATTTTATCTGCAGATTCTAAAAATAACCCCAAAAAATTTTGGTCGTACGTAAAACCTATGAACGCTACAAATAATTCAATACCCTCTCTTGCTGACAGTATCGGTAATGTAACGGATGATGATAAACAGAAGGCCGAAATTCTAAACCTAACTTTCAAAAACTCGTTTAAGATAGAGGACTGAAGCACCATTCCCTCTTTCAATTATCGAACAAACGCAAGAATGGCTGACATAGTGTTTAGTGTATCTGCGATTATAAAACAGTTAACATACTTAGACACCAGGAAGGCATCTCGCCCAGACGGTATCGCTGTAAGATTTTATGTTGACTATTCTACGAATATAGCACCATTCTTACCCATCATCTATCAGAGATCATTGGAACAGCGGAAATTTCCACGGGACTGGAAGAAGGCTCTGGTCACAACAATCTATAAAAAGGGTAGAAAATCGGATGCACAAAATTACCAGCCAATTTCACTGACATCAATTTGTTGTAGAAGCATGGAACATATTTTGTGTTCAGACGTAATGACCTTTATACACTCTGAGAAGCTCATCTGCAGAAACCAGCACGGTTTTAAGAAGCGCGGTCATGCAAGACACAGCTGGCCCCCTTTGTGCATGATATACAACAGGCTCTAGATACCGGCTCCCAGGTTAATGCCATATTCCTCGACTTTCGAAAGGCGTTCGACTCAGTTCCGCACTGTCGCTTGCTCCAAAAAGTGCGCGCTTACTGTCTATCCCATGACATATGCGATTGGATAGAAAGTTGTCTAACAGACTGAGAGCAGTATATCGTCCTGTATGGGGAGATTTCAACAGAAACAATCGTAACATCAGGTGTGTCCCAGGGCAGCGTAATAAGTCCGCTGCTTTTTACGATTTACATAAACGATCTGGTTGATGGTATTGAAGGCGGCATTAGACAGTTTGCCGATGATGCTGTAGTCTACAGGAAAGCAGTATTACGCTAAAGTTGTGAACAAATCAATGAGGATTTGCATAAAATAAATGCGTGCTGTGATGACTGGCAGTTATCTCTTAATTTTAGGAAGTGTAACCTATTGCGTATAACAAAGCGAAAATCCCCATTAATGTACGAATACAAAATAAATGCGCTGTCTTTGGAAGCGGTAACATCCACCAAGTATCTGAGTGTGACTACTCGAAATGATCTCAAATGTATCGATCAAATTAAACAAGTAACGGGTAAGGCGAACTCTAGATCGCGGTTTGTTGGTAGAACCCTGAAGCGAAGCAGTCCTTCAACAAAGGAAATTGCTTACAATACGTTATTTCGTCCAGTCTTAGAGTATTTTTCGTCTGCATGGGACCCTTACCAGTTGGGTCTGATTCAAGAGATTGAGAAGGTCAAAAGAAGAGCGTCAAGGTTCGTGACTGGTACATTTAGCCATCGCGAGAGCGTTACAAATCTCATAGAAAGTTGAAGTGGGACACACTTGCAGATAGACGACGTTCTAAACGGAAGGGGCTAATCACTAAATTCCACAATTCAATCTTCGCCGAGGATGTAGAGCATATGTTATTACCACCAACTTTCAAACTGCGCAATGATCACCATTCAAAGATAAGGGAAATTAGAGCTCGTACTGAAGCAATCAGACAGTCGTTTTTCCCTCGCGCGATCCGGGAGTGGAACAGAAGGCGGGTGGGTAGGGGGCCGGGGGGGGGGGGGGCGGGGGAATATGACTTTGGCGTGAATAGTGGTCTCGGCCACACACCGCTTGGTGGCTAGCGGAGTACATACGTAGATAGGGGGGGGGGGGGAGAACGTAAGGTTTGACATCACATCGGTACACCATCATCTTCACCTTTTCAGGTAGCGAATCACTCTCAGAGGCCAAGATGACGGCACCAGTAGCAAACCTATTGTCTTTGGGTCCCCTGTAAATGCGCCGGACGAAATGAACACCCCGCCGTTCTAAATTGACGCGTAGCTGTCGTCGGACTGCAACAGAAGGTCGTGATGAAAAATAATTTCCTGGACTATGTTGAGGCTTTTATGGGGAGTGACCAAAACAGAAATATCACCCATCTTGTCACAGGCGAGTAACGCCAGGGCTGGGTTGGGATCCTGTCTGAATCAAAACTGACCCATTGCCCATTTTGAACACTGCTGTCACTTCCCCAAACTTACCCTCCAGGTGCTCAACAAAAAACAGAAGCTTGCATCCAGAAATGAGTTGCCATCAGTTCTGCTGCACACTAAGTAACAACGCGAATATGGATCTCGTTGTTCTGTAGCCCTGCGTTCCGCCAAAGGTGTTGCTATGGAGGGGAACGATTTAGGGTCAAACCTATCAGCATTATAATCAACCTTCCCTTTCTTATAGACTGCTGGGGCTATTCCGCCCACAGCAAAAGATGGCTTGGTATGCTTCATTGCACGTCATTCGCCCTGATGCCACCCACTCTGATCAGGGTCTCTCCCCACGGACGCCACCCAGCCACAGCAAAGGCCACCTGACACGATGGTCTTCGCTGGGAGTCCTGATGCCCCTAAAAGATGGGCGTCTACTCCGTGGCATACGTGAGGAGGTTGCAGCTCTGGCATCATCAGTGCGATCCCTATGTTGTCAGGGAGCTGTCACCAAACAGGCACATGACAGCCCCACCACAATGGACTGGCTACCGTGCTGGATGTTGGGTGCTGAGAAATTCAATATTGACTTAGGAGAAAGAGAGCAGTGAACTATGGTGGAAGATGACGTACCCTGTAATGCGTCCTTGCCCAGTTAACTGGATTGCAGGTGAAGGTGCAGATCCAGGGCAATGTGATGTGCAAAAGATCTAAACGCACAGTAGATGTACGGCGCACCACGTAAGGCGTCTACCCCAAACGGCTTGCACTTGGGATAATTTTGAATGAGGTGTAAGTCAAACCCTGAAAGTGCACCGTAACCGAGTCGACTGAAAAGTGTGAGACTCCTTTTAGTTGTCTCTTACGACAAGTAGGAAGACCTCGGGCCTATTCTAACCCCTGAACCCGCTGGGGGATGGTCACAATGTTTTGGTTTATAAATGTTTTGCAGTATTGTTCACCGACTGCGATACCTCAATTGGTCCTGAACGCTTTCCAAAGAAAGAGATGAAAGCTAAGTTGAGTAATGCTCTTAAATGTATTTCGTGTGATTGTCCCATGGAAGTTATCCTATCACCTCCTTTCCCCCCCACCCCCCACCCCCCACCCCCCACCCCGCCAAAAAAAATCTATTTTTTCACTGAGAATATGAGGTGATTCTAATTTAAAATAAATGTTAGTATCGCTGGAGATAATTTATAAGAGGAAAACCAAATGCCTAAACTTGAATCGCACAAAGAAATGTGTTAAAGTAAACGTAAGTAGAAAAACTGATTTGAAAATAGAAAGATGCTTTCACGCAATTTTATGTTTCAGCCGTTAAATCAGAACCAAATTGTATTACACGAAAATGTAGGCTGTGATTAACAAAGAGGTTACCGATTGAAGCAAACGCTTAGGTATAATGTACATGCTTGCAATCAATCTTCGGTTTATGAAACGAGCAGAGAATTCTTTTTAATTATATCACAATCTCACATCTAGTTTGACTTTTCTTCTTTGTGTTTTCTGCTCTGTTCAGTTATGTTGTGGTGCTTTTTCATTTCATCGATGAACTGGAGTGTTTCTGTAGGTACTAGCAAACTCGCAGTTCCTTAAAGAGCCATACCACATAAAAAAGACGGCTTGAACCTAAGGTCGGAAGTGGGTAAAAATTTGAAATAGATTTGCAATTGCGTTCAAAGGCTTTCTGATGTCGCGTTAGTCCTCTCATAGGGAAACACTGGGTGACTCAACATTTATAAGGCCGTACACCCTGAACCATCTGTCGGACAACGATAGAATTGTTCAGGTATATCAGCGATAAAGTATGTCGCGATGTTATCTTCGTGGTCCTCATTGAAACGTATGTTGATTGCAGTGAAATAGATTTGCAATTGCGTTCAAAGGCTTTCTGATGTCGCGTTAGTCCTCTCATAGGGAAACACTGGGTGACTCAACATTTATAAGGCCGTACACCCTGAACCATCTGTCGGACAACGATAGAATTGTTCAGGTATATCAGCGATAAAGTATGTCGCGATGTTATCTTCGTGGTCCTCATTGAAACGTATGTTGATTGCAGTAGAATCGTTCTGCAGTCAGTTTTAAATGCCGGTCTTCTAAATTTTCTCAATAGTGTTCCTCGAAAAGAATGTTGCCTTCCCTCCAGTGATTCTCATTTGAGTTCCCGAAGCATCTCCGAAATGCATGCGTGTTGTTCGAACCTATTGGTAGCAAATCTAGCAGCCCTCCTCTGAATTACTTCGATGTCTTCCTTTAATTCGTGCTGATGCGGATCAAAAACACTCGAGCAGTACTCAAGAGCAGGCCGCACTAGCGTCCTAGATACGGTCTCCTTTACAGATGAACCTTACTTTCCTAAAATTCTCCCAGTAAACCGAAGTCGACCATTCGCCTTCCCTACCACAATCCTCACATGCTCGTTCCATTTCACATCGCTTTGCGGAGGTCAATGACGTTATAAACTCCTGAACTATGTGTCGTACAATATTATAATTTTGCAGATATATTCAACAGTGTATGTGAATACCATCTGAAAAGTGTTTTGCTAACAGAGTCAATAGTAGAGAAGTAATAAATTAAAACTTCATGTGTGATGCTGAAGTTTTACTGCATGAACAGCTAAAGTGTAATAAGAGATAAACATTTTTTCTTTCATCTTTTTGTAGGGGGTTGTCAGCGAGAAAAAGTTTCGTAAAGATTTGTTACTATGTGAAAAATTTGTTGGAAGTCGATAAGTGATCTCATTTTTGAATACCGGTTATTTGCGCGCTGCCTCAGAGAGAACACACAGTTTCTGACTGTGCTACTTATTGTATTAAACCTAGCACCACTAAGCGGTGGGGGGGGGGGGGGCAAACATTGCTCTCAGCATTCTTTTTATTTGTGTAATATATCTATTTGTTGGAGTGGAGAAGCAAGAATTTAGGTAGTTGTAGAATAATATCTAGAGCATGTGCTGTCATGGTTTTATAATTTTTGTGAATTACTTAAATCTGCCTATTATATTTAATTGAGGGTAGTTTTTGTCCCCTTAGACATTTGTGAGACAATTTTTCTCATTAATATATTTCTCAATATGGCAGGGAGAAATGCAGAGTCTGATTATTGGTACAGCTGTATTGTGTTGCCATTGCTGTTTTGAAAGAAATCTCCTTTGTTGTTCGAGCAGTTGTACATCACTCGCAGTTCTAATAAAATGTCTCGTCAGTGTTAGAGGTTTCTCGCAGATAAAGAGATGTCAGCTACAATAAATGAAGCAAGTGTAGGTGATGAAAGTGCTCCAGAAAACGATGATACAGTTATGAGATAAGATAGTGACACAGCAATTGAAAATGAGTCAAGTTCACGGAGTTCATGCCCTGATGAACAGCATGCAGCTGCTTCCATTGTTACAACAAAAAGCGGAAGGGAATATATTACTGCGCCTCCAAGGCAAGTACGCAGACAGGACAAAATTTAATGAAGGTAATCGAGGACTATACAAACCAAGAAGCTCGTAATAAGAACTTAAAACTTACAACCATAGAAGAAATGTACGCCTTCATTGGTACTTTGATACTCATGGGCACAAATAATGACACTAGACTGTCTCTTGAGGGCTTATGGGGGAAAGTACTGGGAAAGAACGTGTACATAGCTACAATGAGTCGCGCATTCGATGTGGAGAACTTCTGTCCCTGATTAGATTTGATGATAAAGAGCCGGCCGGGGTGACCGAGCGGTTCTAGTCGCTACAATCTGGAACCGCGCGACCGCTACGGTCGCAGGCTCGAATCCTGCCTCGGGCATGGATGTGTGTGATGTCCTTAGGTTAGTTAAGTTTAAGTAGTTCTAAGTTCTAGGGGACTGATGACCTCAGAAGTTAAGTCCCATAGTGCTCCGAGCCATTTGAAACATTTTTTATGATAAAGAAACAACTACCGAAAGACGAAAGCAGGGTAAGTTTTGCCCCCCTCGTGAAGTTTTCGACAAAATTGACGAAATGTTTGTGAAATACTACATACCAAGTGCAGATCTAACGATCGATGAAATGCTCTACCTATTTCGAGGAAGACGTCCCTTTAAGGCCTCTATGAAAGACAAGCCTGGGAAGTATGGCATATTGATTACGAAATGGAGGCCTATGCAGGGAAGGATGAACGACCTGCCGAGGAACGGATTGCAAAGGCAGTTGTTAGACGCCTGGCAGGAAGTGGAAGAAATATAATAACAGATCGTTATCATACAACCGTAGACCTAGCCGAGGAGCTTTGCAGTGATGACAAGTTAACATTGCTGGGAACATTGAAGAGTAACAGAAAACACATACCAGAACAGTTAAAGAAGACGCAGGGTCGAGAGCTACTAAGAATCTCCTACTTCTTTCCACACAAACACAATGATAACAAGGTGGATGAGTCGACGAAGAAAAAAAACAAAAAAAGACAATCATGAATCTCTGCTACAATGAAACCAAAGGGGGCATGGCCAGTATTGATCAAATGACGCGACAGCATTCAGTAGAACGAGGGACGAGAAGGTGGCCATTATCTCTCTTTTTCACCTTGATAGGCCAGTTGTGGAAGAGAGAGCAAAGAATATCATGGGTTTACAAAAGCCTATCATCTCTCCAATGGTAAGTGTTCTAGGGAAAAAGGCTGCAACTGTTGAATGTGTTGAATTTTATTCAAGAGAAAGATGTCACATCTGTTTGAAGAGTAAAAACTCTAGAAAGGAAAAGGACAAGATGACAAAAGTGTCTATAGTTTGTTGCAGGTGTTCCAAATATGTGTATTCCATTCATTCTGCAAATACAATCATATGCAAAGGTTGTAAAATTGAAAGTGAAAGTGAGTAGGAAGGAAAAACTCAATTGTAATTTCTGACTCTGATTTTATGTTTTCTTATTTGTGGTTTGCTATTGTACGTTTTTTATGATTTCTTAATGTAAGTCTGATGTATATAAAGGGTTAGTTTCATAATAAAAATATAATAATATTTCTCATATTCATTACTTTATTTATTGTATTTTGTATATGTTATAATGTTCCTGATAACTATGGAAAGTGTATTGCAACGTAGGAAAAAAAATCCTAGTTCATTAAATAATCAATACAAAACAAACAAACAAACAAATGTTACAAAGTGAAAAGAATGTGAGGGCAATTTTTGCTCCCCCCCCCCCCCCCCCCCGTTAGACATCCATGTGACAGAGTCGAGCTTAGAGGTGCTAGTGTAAATTTTTTAACATATATTTTACCTCTTAATAAGTAGGTTATAACAGCATTTTAAATTTGGTCAATAATTACGCGAAATATTGAAATCAGATTTTTGTTGCCTTTGGATGGCGTTAGATAGGCAAACTGAAACTGCTAGAAGGTTCCGGGTTGTTCCTTAGAAACACGGATCCTTGATTTTCTTCACTTCTACTGAAGAGGACCGAAAATTGATCAACAGCTGGACTGTGCACTCAGGGACGTCACTGAGATGTACACTGGTCATATTTGAGTTGAGAACCGGACAAATTTCATTGAAACATTGTTGATACCTGTGCTGCATCGATACAAAACACTAGCTCGGAGTCCTACAACAAGAAGATATCCACGGATACGGAGGTAATTTACAATACCATTACCAGGTACGTAAAATCAGAGACGGAACTTTTTATGCGTTGGATGGTGGGGAGGGGGACACGTCATAACTTCGATCCCGTTGGAGTAATGTCTGTTGCAGGAGTAGCCGCCGTAATACGCGACCGCTAGCTGATTTAATGGCCCGGCACCTGACAGCTACAAAGTAGCCCCGCAGACACACACAAACACACACAGACGCACACAGTAATAATACATGCATTCGGCGCCGGGAGAATCAATGCAGAGCGAGGAAGAGGGAATCGGGGAATTTGTCACACACTGCCAGCGACGCCGCTAGGCGATGGCTATCTCGTTGTGGTCAGCAA
Source organism: Schistocerca nitens (assembly GCF_023898315.1). Lineage (NCBI taxonomy): Eukaryota > Metazoa > Arthropoda > Insecta > Orthoptera > Acrididae > Schistocerca > Schistocerca nitens. The sequence continues at coordinate 342,166,464 of NC_064619.1, forward strand.
TTGTGCAACGAACGGCCTAACGTCAATTCGTATTGTCATCATCGTTAGGCAAAAGCTTGAAACACGTATGTTGTGCGGCAGCGATGCTGAGACATTGTAGAATCTCTGACCAGAGCTGTTGCGCTCGACTCGCAGTAGCGAGCAGTCAGTCAGTCTGCAGTAGTCAGTCCTCTGTAGTGCTTGGAGTATGTGAGTAGCAGTAGCGGAGAGCAGTCGGCGGGCCTCGGCATCGCAATGGTCGAGATTCAGGACGAGGTATAATTTATTTAAATAAATAATCATGCAGCTTTGCGCTCATCAGATAATGTAACGAACACTCATTGTAATTTAACTTTCAAAAATCGCCCCCAATAATAATTTTGATTTAAAAGCAATTTTAGAGACAATCATTCAAATTTCCTTCCATTTCCTTTTAACAAAGATTTTTTAGAGGTACTTCCAATGCTTTTCATGCAAGCGCCAGAGAACAATAAGAGCAGAATTTTGACATGCAGTTTCACTAAGGTAAGAAATTTATTCTCGTTTCGCACAGGGCAAACACCGACATTTCGGTTGAATTGAGTTTTGATTATCACTGTAGTTTCATTGTCATGGGATTATCTTTCATTATTTTATGGGAACTTGTACTTGGGTCAGATTGCTAGTTATCATTTAATTGTCTTTGTCATTAATAATTTTGCGGGAGTTTACACTTAGCTGTGGCACCATTTCTAATAAATATAGTCTTTCGAATTTTTTGTGGGGAGGTTACACTTGGCTCCCATTTCTATTAAGTATTGTCATCAATTTTGTGGGGAGGTTACACTTGGCGACACCCAGTCCAGGATCGTATTTCGTGAGAATCTTTTGTAAAACAGTCAGATATCTGCTCTTATTTGCTTAGATATAATTATAATTTGCGCAACGCTTTTACTAATCTGTGACTTTCTTTCTACAGGTCAACGGTAATTCGTTGGTCTGTTGTATTTGAGTGTTGCTTTTTGCATTGTGTTTATTTGTTTTGTGATTAATTGTGACTATTGTGAAAATGCCGCGAAAGACAGTGAATAGTGTATCGCGAGGCATTATGAACGAAATTGCCGACTTAAACATGACCGATAGCAATTGTGACGCGCAGAGTAGTGGTGACAATGCTGCGTTCACTAACAGTCAATGCTTTCCAACCACTAATGATGACCTTTGTCTTAATGATGAACAAACGAACTCGATTGTGTCTTCTATTAATTTGACGACAATTGATGACGCGGGGAGCTCTATTGTAATGAGCGCTGCCCAACTTAACACACCCAGTTTGGAAAATTCAAATAACGTACAGACAAATTTCTCAAATGAAAAAGAACAGGATACACAAAGTACGCCGGATTTATTTAATTCCGAAACAGTGACTGACAGGGTACATCCGATTGATAAACGTTTTTGTAAAATTCAGAATGACCAAATGGTCACACAAAATGCGACAATTCCAGATCCACCATTAAACAACACAGTGAATGGAGTAGATAATGTTACATTGGGTCAAATTATGGCAATATTGCTACAAAATAAGGAAGAGTCCAAACAACAGAGTGAAAATCTCAAACAACTTAGTGAACAGGCTAAACAACAGAGTGAAGATAACAAACAATTTAAAGACAGTTTCAGACAACTTAGAGAACAGAACAAACGAGATAACGAAAATCTCAAACAACACTTAAATGAAAAATTAGACAACAATTCGAGACAGCTTAGTGAACAAATTAAAGCCGTTGCCGCGCAGTGCCATGACACTAAGGAACAGTTACGCGAAGAAATTGAGGCTTGTTCACGAAAAAGTAGCGAAGAAATTAGGTCTGTTGCTCAAGAATTAAGGGAAATGCAAACAGCCACAACAGAAACACTTAGAGCGGAAATCAGTACAGTCGCTAAACAATGCTCGGAAAAGGCTACACAATTACGCGACGAGTTTAAAGCAATGACGGTAGAACTTTCGCGCACAATGGATGAAAAGATTGACGCAAAATTCGAACAACAGAACACACAAATTAACGAACGTCTTAGTCTTCACATAGAAAACAGTAATACGCGTTTTCGTAAATTTATTGATGATCAGAATAAAGTAAAACGCCAGGTAATGGAAACAATCACTGCACAGAGACAAGAAGACAAACGTAAGATGTTTGCGAAAGCAAAAACATACGTAGACAACAATATTGCTACAATGTCCGATAAAATTAATACCATCGAACAGTTGAACGCGGAATTACGCGATGAAATTTCTGATCTTAAATCAAAAACAGATACACATACAGCAGATATTCAGACAGTGACAGACAGATTTGAAGAATTAGAAATAAGACAGGATTCCGATGTCGTCAAAGCTGACATTAAACAACTGAACGAAATTACACGTAAGTTGCAAAAACAGATTAATGCGTCCGATTCTAAAAACGATGATCAGGCAAAAATACTGACTGAAAAATGTGATGAATTGGCCAGTCGTATTGATGTCATCGAAAGCACTAATGACAATAAATCAGACGATACTTCACCGGTTTCATTCAACCAAACACCTGAATTTCAAAATTTACAGCAGACAATTAATGAGATTGATTCGTCTAATAACACATTGCGTCGAAAACTGTCAAGTTTACAGCAAGAAGTAACAGAGATGAAAAACACTTCAGTTAATAACACAGCACAGCAGACACCACTTTTCGAACATTTGCCAGACTCGCGCAACGCGTATAATTTGGGTAATCTACAGAGAGTACGGGACTTAGATTCCGAACAATCACAGTTCAACAGATTCTCTTACAACCATGAACCTGTTTCATCACACAGAGACGACAATTTCGATTACAAACATTTTCTGTCAGTGAGAAAGTTTAAAGTGTTTAAAAACGACAGAACACAGATTCACCCGCTAGATTGGATACAACAATTTAGCTTTGCTTTTCCACCGACTTGGCCTGTAACGCATAAACTTGAATTTATTTGCAGCTTTTTGGAAGGCGAACCGGCAACTCGTATGAGGCCGATCGCGAGGCAATGTTATTCAGTGGAAGAATTTCAGAATGCTTTTCTGTCAGCGTACTGGTCGAAGACGACACAGCGCGGAATTAAAGATCAGTTAATTAGCTTACCAAATTATGAGAACTCCAATTTTCCCAGTGTCACTCAATTCTTTGAACACATGGTGCAACAAAATCAGTATTTAAGTGAACCCTATAGTGAATCTGCACTCATTCAATTATGTATCTCTAAATTGCCACGATCATTAAGAGTGTCACTTTTAACAGGTCAACAAAAAGAAAATATTTCGGCATTCAGGGATCTGCTGCAGCTTTTAGAAGTGCAGCAATCAGATTATTCTTTCGTAAACAAAAATTTTTCATATAACAACCAAGGCCAACAGACGTACAGCAATTATGATCAGACACGTAATTTTAATAGGAAAAGTAACAGACGTTTTAGGAATGAAAACCACGAAAGCTTTAATAACAGACAAAATTCTAATTATCAATATCGTCAAAATTTTGAGCAACAGGAATCACATTTTGGTAACAATAGACGTTTTCCACCACAACAGCATGAAAGTCAACCGGTTAACATGCCTAACCAACAATGGAATGCACAAGGTCAACCAGGCTTTAATGTTTCGCCGCGTGCACGTATAGTCCCTGATACAACAAATAGTAACGCACGGCAGCAAGGAAATAACTACGTACAGAGAAGACAGTATTTCAATTCCTATCGCAATGCACCGTATAGGAATGAGTATCACGACAGACGTAAAAATGATGAGCACAATTATCAGCGTACGTTTAATAACAGTCGGTCCTACCAGCAACAAAATGATCAGCAACAGCATATTCTCATGAATGAACCCGACAGTAGGTATCATCCAGAGCGTAATACGTCTGGAAGAAGTAATAGAACTGTTCAAATTGTAGAAATGCCACAACGTCCTCCTGATAATAATAACACGTCAGATAGAATCTGACTAGATACTGTACAGGACGCATCTTCCAATAACACAAGCACTACCTTTGACACGCAAAATGTTGTTCACGAAAATGTAATTACTTTTGATGACATCAGAGACACTCTTTTGCAGGAAAAACCAGTTATTCAGAAAATCATTTCACATCCTGTTATCGAAATTAAAATTGGTTCATCGAAATTTTCAGCAGTAATTGATTCCGGATCACCTATGTCAGTCATTAATGAGGAAACTTTTAACGAGTGTAACAAAGAGAATATTTATCCTACATTTCCTTTATGCAAAACGAAAGTGAAAGGAGCAGTATCAAGTAAAGGTGTAGACGTGAAATTACAGACGCATTTATCATTTTGTATTGGAGGTCATACTTTTCACTCAAATTTTTGGATTGTTCCCTTGTTGACAACAGACGTAATTTTAGGTACTAATTTTCTCGTACAACACGACGCAGTGGTTGATTTTCAAAATTCTTATTTAATGTTGAAGGATGAAAATGTGCAATTGGCTTTGGAATTTCAGCATTTACTATCGACAGAAGAGGAAACAATTAATCGCACAGAGGTTATTTCCGCAACACGTAACATAGACTGTAATCCCACATTGTTCACAGACACGTACGTACATAACTATAATACTCCAGACGAAGCTGACTACGACGTAATGCAGATGATTTCAGATAAAGTTAAACAGAGCAGTGCAAATACAGACGACGAACGCACGCAATTACACAAAATTCTTTTACAGCAAGCTCCAGTTTTCGACAACATTCCTGGTACTATGTCCGGCTTTATGTACGAATTTCAAGTCAAACAGCACGATACATTTAAAGCAAAGCATTATCCTATTCCGTATATTCACAGAGAACAAGTCAAAAAAGAGTTGCAGGATATGCTCGACCAAGGAATTATAGAACCAGCAGTTAGTCCGTACATAAACCCGCTACATATTGTTAAGAAAAAAGATGGCTCACTTCGCCTCGTACTTGATTCACGTCACATCAATGACATAATTATTAATGAAACAGATCGACCACAGACTTTAGAAGAACTGCTACAGAAATTTCACGGTACAGCTATTTATTCCACATTAGATCTGAAATCGGGATTTTGGCAAATTCAACTTCATCCAAATTGCAGAAAATATACAGCTTTTCTCTGTTTTGGTGACTGTTATCAGTTTTGTAAATTACCGTTCGGCTTAACTATTTCTTCTGCTGCTTTTATTCGCGGTTTGAACACAATACTTCCGACAGAACTGAAAGACAGAATTACGACGTACGTAGACGACATTCTTATTGCAGAAGCTAACTGGTCTGAACATAATCTGATTTTAGAACGACTATTGCAAACTTTCCATGCACAAGGACTCACAGTTAACCTCAGTAAATCGCATTTTGGCAAAACTTCTATAAAATTTCTTGGACACGTAATTTCAGCAGAAGGCATTGCGCCTGATCCGGAAAAACTTCAAGCTTTACGTGACATTACTGTTCCTACAACGAAGAAACAATTACGCAGTTTTTTGGGCTTAATTAACTTTTTTCGTAAATTTATTCATCACTCTGCTTTAGATACACCTAGATTATGCCAATTAACAGGTAAAAACACTATTTGGTCATGGGATAAGCAAGCACACTCTGAATTCGTGAACCTGAAACATGCTTTGTTGAATGCTCCACTTTTATCACACCCAGATCTTACCAGAAATTTTTCCATTGCCACCGACAGTTCCAACACAGCTTTAGGTGTACACATTTTTCAGGAAATTGAAGAAGATGGGTCTACAGTAATTAAAAACATCGCATTTGCAAGCCGCATTTTGTCACCTGCTGAACGAAATTATTCCGTTACTGAACTAGAAACATTATGTGTTGTATGGGCTTTTACGAGATTTAGGCATTTTCTTTATGGAAGACACACGACCGTTTACACAGATCACAGAGCTATTCAATTCTTACTTTCGGCTAAATTCACTCACGACAGGTTAAGTAGATGGAAACTGTATTTACAGGAATTTAATTTTACGATTGTTCACATTCCCGGCACACAAAATGTAATAGCAGACGCATTATCGCGTTCTCTCAGCAACAATCAGCAAGACGTAGCAACCAACTTTTGCAAAGCAAATTTCAGCGTCATGTACATTCAGCAAGTAGCATTTGAAAATTTTATTTCCTCGTCATTACAGGACATAGCACGAGAGCAAAGCAAAGACAATGTGTGGAAAGAAATTAAACACCTTTGGCAAGATAAGAATAATGTTACGGTTAGAAACCACTACACTGTACGCAATGACATTCTGTTTCGCCGCTCTCATCCAGACAGCAACAACTGGTTATTATGCATTCCTGACGAACTGGTTAACAAATTAATATGGTACACGCATTTAAGCTACGCACATTACGGAGCCAGAAAATGTTTTCTTATACTGAGACAGAACTGTTATTTTTCGAACATGGAAAAACGTATACGACGAGTTTTAGCGTCATGCAAAATTTGCCAGAAAGCTAAGTCAGACACCACTTCACATATTCCTCCATTATACCCCATTGTACCTGTTAAATTAAGACATATGGCCGCAGTAGACATTTTTGGTCCAATTCCGAGAACTAATAGAGGTTTTTGCTACATCTTTGTCGCTGTTGAACTCACTTCGAAATTTGTTACTTTCACTCCGTTACGCAAAGCTACTGCCAAAACTGTTTCGAAAGCATTTGTAAAGCATTTCTTATTTCATGTAGGGCATGTGATGAAAGTAATTTCTGACAATGGATCACAATTTCGTTCTGTCATATGGACACGCATGTTACGAGCTAGAAACATTTCTCCGATTTATATATCCAAGTACCACGCCTCTTCGAACCCTTGTGAACGACTAATGAAAGAAATTGGCAAACTGTGTAGAATATACTGCCACAAAAGACATGTTAATTGGGACACACACATACACTCATTCCAAGATGTAATTAATTCCATTCCAAATGAATCCACTATGTTACCTCCGTCTGTTATACTGAAAAACGTTGAACCACCAAACAAAATCAAAGAATTAGTAACATTTCCTACATCTCGTCGATTACGACACCACGAAATAATTGACATTGCGCTGAACAACATCAAACGTGCCGCAGAGCGCCGGAGAAGACAGCAAAAACAGGTTTGTAGACACCGAGACTTTCACGTTGGACAGAAGATATTAGTACGTACACACTATTTATCCAGCAAATTAAAAGGTAAGTGCAGTAAATTTGAACTTCTATACGCAGGTCCATATCGGATTCGCAGCATTCCTCACCCCAATGTTGTACACGTCGAAACTCTGAGAACCAGAAAATCGAAAGGCAACCATCATGTGTCAAACATTAAACCCTTTATCGAATGAAACCACTTTACGATGTAACATGCTATGAGGCCGTTTACACATTTTATGACCACTTATGCAATTATATTCACATGACTAATTACTGATGATTATCGTATTTTTTCTTGGCAAGTGCCCGGCAAGGTAAGGTTAGCAGGTCGCTTTTCTTGTCGTTACACACTAGACCGTGCATTTTTTCAGATGAACTTACGCATTTTATGAATAATTATGCAATTCTCTATAATGACGCATTAATTTTATCAAATTCTCTCTCCATTGAAGTCTTTAATTATCGCATCTATTAACTACACTACATATAAGCTGAACACAACGAATGTCACATTTTGTCTTTCTTATGTATGTACGATTGTTTTCATGTTTTGTTTGTATGCACTGTGAACTAGTTAAGGTATAACACACACCATTTGACTTTGACATTTTGCCTTGTGATATCTCAACATCGTGACTGTTTTACATTTTCCTTTTTTGCTGCTGCATTACGATATTCTCTGTACACTTTTTGCCTTTAAACACAGTCTGTGCTTTGAGATGTTACGTTTTCTGTCATGTTATGTTGTATGCTTAATTGAGTCACCATTAACCAGTCACTATTTAATGGGTATATGATTTAAATGCAAGACATTAATCTTTGTTCATCAATTTCAGAAATAAATGATGCGTACAGGAAATGAATTAAACAGAAGTGGGAATTTCACCTATGGAATAAACGAAAGAAGATGCAATAAGCTAATGAGGACGGGTAAATGGATCAGAATTAACAAGCATTAACCAGAATATTATACACATCGCAGAATAGCAGTCTTGACTAATTTTTTCTTTCAGAATACAAAGCGATTGATGCAAGCTGTCAGACAGAACTACACATTTTAGTTTTAAGTGATGGAATATGCTAGGGATTAGGAATAGTTGTGTGATGAATAATGAAATGATTTTTGCAGATGATAATGAATGCTGATAATGAACAATGATGAAGAATATGGTACTATGAATAATGAAGTTTCTGTTTACAGGTGATGATAATGATGGAGTTATGATGATATGAATAATGAAGTTTTTCTTTACAGATGAGGATAATGTTGAAGTTATGTATTTATGCTATGTAGTTATTTAAGTATTTGTTGCAGTTTACTTTGACAGCAGGTGTTATATTGCGTAGTAGGATGACTGAAGGTTTTGGAAAGGACAGCTATGGAACACATTTTTTATACACATTTCACTACCTGTTAATTCGAAGTTCACTACTTTTCAGCATAGTCTGCGTTTCTTCTTTCAGCTCAATAATCCCTTTTGTATTTTTCTTTCAGGAGAAGCTTTTTATGATACTTACTAAACTTGTTACTTATTATACCTGTTCTAGTACTTGCATTTTTTTTTACCCACTTGTGTCTATCATTTATAAATGTGATAACCTTGCTACAGCTGACTCATGACGAATGACGTTACACAATCCTTTCATTTATAGGAACAACCTAGAAGCAATTTTTTCTCTTATTTCTTCTTGCTTTCCATTGTAATTACCCAAAGCAATGCATTGCTAGCAGAAAAAACAAAATGTATTAACAGTCCCAGATAATGTCACTAGTTTATGATAATTCTGAATAACACTGATCAGCTCTGAATAGTATGTCACTTGAATAATGACTTCTTAATGATACCAAAACATAATTGCCACTATCTATTGTAATGAGAGTACTTATTATGCCCATGCTTATTAATGCTACTAATGTTTTATACTATTCAATACTTGCTGGCCACTGAGTGCCCATAATTAATGTAACTTATAATGCCCATGCTTATTAATGCTATGACTGTAATTAACTGATTTTAATAATGATTTCTTAATGATATGAAGAATACTGAATGATGAATAATGTTTTATACTATTCAATACTTGCTGGCCACTGAGTGCCCATAATTAATGTAATTACTTATAATGCCCATGCTTATTCATGCTATGATTGTAATTAACATTTTTCTAATAATGATTTCTTAATGATATGAAGAATACTGAATGATGAATAATGTTTTATACTATTCAATACTTGCTGGCCACTGAGTGCCTATAATTAATGTAATTACTTATTATGCCCATGATTATTAAGGCTATGACTGTAATTAACTGATTTTTAATAATGATTTCTTAATGATATGAAGAATACTGAATGATGAATAATGTTTTATACTATTCAATACTTGCTGGCCACTGAATGCCAATAATTAATGTAACTTAACGTTTTGTTAGTGTTTTCAATGATGACTTCCCATATTAATACTGAATGATGATAAATATTTTGTACTAATCGAAAGTTGCTAGGCCACTGAATGTTAATAGTTACTTGTAAATATGTTATTTGAATGAGGAAAAATGTTTTGTAATACTCAATACTTGATGGCGATTGATTACCACTCTTGTCTTTAAATTAATTAATGAACATTTTTCTGTAATACTACATTCATGGTACAGAAATGTTCAATGACTAGAGTATGGATACCGCAAACTACTTATGTAATCACTAATCAAGACTTGTGTGTTAGTTAATGTCCTTCACCTTCTGACCTAACTACCTGAAATTATTGTAACATCCATTTGTCTTGTCCATCCTCATTATCATGGAGCACTATATTTGGTTTTTGCACTAATTCTACGTTGGTGTGCCTCTTAAGAGCGTGGTGTTGACACGACATGCTGTCCACCACTGTAACCGATGAAGACGTTATTATGGTCCCACTGTTTGGTGTACCTGGTATACTGCCAAATGATAGTATGGAATACTACTACGACGTTTCACTGTCTTGATAAGCTGATAAATACTTCTGGGAACGGAACTGCAGATTGTATCACTTAGTTGTGATTCTGTGGAAAGATATGGACTTTCAGTGCAGCTATGTGCAAACTAAAGTGCTACAACCATGATGCAATCCTTCCTTTCCTATCCTAATAGTGAAAATCATTTTTTTACTAACACCATTTATGTTCATGGCCTATACATTTTTTCTCGATTTGTTGAACTCCAGTGCGAGTACACTTGTGTCACTTGTCGACATGATTTTTGCCATTTGTTGTCAAAATACTAAAGATATTTTCGATTTGTTTTGAAGTGCAGTATGTGTGCACTCTTGTCATCTATATTGTATATACTTTTTGTGATTTGATGATTTTTTCTACTCTTGCGTTTATTTGTTATAAAAATGTTCAAAAGTTTTCAGTGCATGTGCACTTATGTGAATATGTTTTCAACTGAACTACAGTGCCTGTGCACTCTTCTCAATTTTCGATATGATTTGTGTTCATTCTGTATACCTTTTATGATTTATGTCATTTGTTACTCTTGTATATACATTTCGTCTTTTACTGATATGTTCTCCACTGCAGTGCATGTGCACTCATGACACTTGTCAACATGATTTTTTTTTTTTTTTTTTTTGCCTGTTATGAAACTGCTAAAGAATTTTTTAGTGTGTGTACACTTTGTTATCTGTCAAATAATTTGTATATACATCTTTCCTGATTTGTTTTGTACTTATATTTTGTCTTGTCTGTAATGTTTTGTAATCGGTGCATGCGCACAACATTTAATTCATGTGATACATCTAAATATTTTGTCAATTAAAGGAAAAATTTGTTACGATGGCAAGTCCAAATGACTCACCATCGCTGCCAAATTTTTGCCCCCCCAGTGGAGGGTTATGAAACACGTATGTTGTGCGGCAGCGATGCTGAGACATTGTAGAATCTCTGACCAGAGCTGTTGCGCTCGACTCGCAGTAGCGAGCAGTCAGTCAGTCTGCAGTAGTCAGTCCTCTGTAGTGCTTGGAGTATGTGAGTAGCAGTAGCGGAGAGCAGTCGGCGGGCCTCGGCATCGCAATGGTCGAGATTCAGGACGAGGTATAATTTATTTAAATAAATAATCATGCAGCTTTGCGCTCATCAGATAATGTAACGAACACTCATTGTAATTTAACTTTCAAAAATCGCCCCCAATAATAATTTTGATTTAAAAGCAATTTTAGAGACAATCATTCAAATTTCCTTCCATTTCCTTTTAACAAAGATTTTTTAGAGGTACTTCCAATGCTTTTCATGCAAGCGCCAGAGAACAATAAGAGCAGAATTTTGACATGCAGTTTCACTAAGGTAAGAAATTTATTCTCGTTTCGCACAGGGCAAACACCGACATTTCGGTTGAATTGAGTTTTGATTATCACTGTAGTTTCATTGTCATGGGATTATCTTTCATTATTTTATGGGAACTTGTACTTGGGTCAGATTGCTAGTTATCATTTAATTGTCTTTGTCATTAATAATTTTGCGGGAGTTTACACTTAGCTGTGGCACCATTTCTAATAAATATAGTCTTTCGAATTTTTTGTGGGGAGGTTACAAGCTGCGTGATCTCGTTCAACGCTTGACGCGTTTTACCGCAGTTGTTCGCTGTGTAGACCAACAAGGCTTCCGTGATTCAGTTCAGATTCACGTGATAAAACATGGTTGCCGAACTGACAATCAGTAGCAAGGTGATTCAGTTATCTCAAAAAAAGTATTCGATGTAAGAGGTGCCATTTCGTATCACAGAAATTTCACTGAATTACGATGTTGACGAATATCATTACTAGACAGCAAAGAGACGCAGCTGACGAAGATATTCTATGTTGGTATCACATTAGAACACTGACTTGATACGTTACATTGTGGCGCAGTAATTGTTGCAATGTGATGTATAACGTGACGCACTGCAGAAATAGTGCGTACAGTACTCGTATGCTCAATTCCGAAGGCGTGCTGAAGAGTAATGACTCCGAATTTTTTATGTGAAAACTTTTAAAACTTTCTACGCTAAGGTGACAAAAATCGTGGGATAGCGATATGCCCATATACAAACGGCGGTATTGCACTTACAAAGCATTAAGGGGCAGTGCATTAACGGAGCTTAAATGCTTCAAATGGCTCAAAGCACTATGGGACTTAACAACTGAGGTCATCAGTCCCCTAGACTTACAACTACTTAAACCTAACTAACCTAAGGACATCACACACATCCATGCCCGAGGCAGGATTCGAACCTGAGACCGTAGCAGAAGCGCAGTTCTGGACTGAAGCGCCTAGAACCCCTCGGCCACAGCGGCCGGCTTAACGAAGCTGTCATTTGTACTCAGGGGATTCTTGTGAAAAGTTTTGCAACGTGATTATGGCCACATGACAGGAATTAACAGCGACAACACAGTGGCCGACGGCATTCACTGAACGACCGAGAGCAGCGGCGTTTGAATATAGTTGTCAGTGCTAACAGACATGCAGCACTGCGCCAAACAACCGCAGAAATCAATTTGGGACGTATGCGTTACGACAGTGCATCGAAATGTGGAGTTAATGGGCTACGGGAGCAGACGACCGACGCGTGTGCCTTTGCTAACAGCGCAACATCGCCTGCAGCGCCTCATCTGGACTCGTGACCTTGTCGGTTGGACCCTAGACAAATGGAAAACCGTGTCCTGCTCAGAAGAGTCCCGATTTCAGGATGGTAGCGTTCGAGTGCAGCCGGCCGCTGTGGCCGAGCGGTTCTAGGCGCTTCAGTCCGGAAGCACGCTGCTGCTACGGCCACAGGTTCGAATCCTGTCTCGGGCATGGCTGTGTGTGATGTCCTTAGGTTAGTTACGTTTAAGGAGTTCTAAGTCTAGGGGACTGATGACCTCAGATGTTAAGTCCCATAGTGCTTAGAGCCATTTGAACCTTTTGGTTCGAGTGTGATGCAGAATCCACGCAGCCATGAACTCAGTTTGTCAACAAGGCAATGTGCAAGCAGGTGGTGGCTCCATCATGGTGTGGGATGTGTTTGCACGGAATGCAATTGGTCCTGGTGCAACTGAACCGATCATTGACTGGAAATAGTCGCGTTAGGCTACTTGGAGACCATTTTCAGACATTCATAGACTTTATATTCCCAAACAACGATGGAACTTTTGTGGATGACAATGTGCCATATCACCAGGCCACAGCTGTTCGCGATTGTTTTGAACAATGTTCTGGAATTCAAGTGAATCATCTGGCCCCTCAGATAGGCACACACGAATTGCGTCCAACATTTATGGGACGTAATCGAGAGGTAATTTCGTGCACGAAATCCTGCACCGGCAGCGCTTTCACAGTTATGGACGGCTGTGGAGGCAGCTTGGCTCAATATTTCTGTAGGGGACTTCCAGCGACTTGTAGAGTGCATGGCACGTCGAGTTGCTGCCCTACGCATTGAAAAAAGAGGTCCGAGACGGTGTTAGGAGGTATCCCGTGACTTTTGCCTCAGTGCAGATAGAACCGACTTTACTACCATACTAAATCATTGTTCTTCATGACTACGCATTTATCTCTTAACATGTTCACCCTGGCGACGAACACATATCTCCCGACGAGAGACAAGTTTGTTTATACTGTCATGTAGAATATTTGACTTTGTGGACAGAGCCACAACCTCACCTCTCCTTGCACCGCTTCGTCACTATCAAAGCGAAGTCATCAGAGGTGTTCTTTAAGTTTTGGAAACAGATCGGATAGGGTGAAATCGGGACTGTGTGGAGGATGATGATGATGATGATAGTGAACACAAGGCGTCGCATTATTGTAGATGTCGCACCGCTCCTGTGTGGTCTGGCGTTGTTATGCTGAACGGGACGGTGCTCCATGTGTGGAAGAAATCCTCGAATTCGTACTTCGTTTTCTGAGGGTCTCACAGTACCTTGCAGTGTTTATGGTGATGCTCTTTGGAATTAATTTCAAATGCACCACGTCTTGATCATCGCAGAAATCTGTGAGCATTGCTTTGCATGCTAACGGCATAGACTCGAAATTTTTAGCGTCGGTGATCCTTTGCAATTGAACTCCACTGATGAACCCATCTTTCATCAACTGTCACAATGCTGTTAAGGAACCTGTCACCCTCATGCCCAAGCCGCAAAAGAAATTGTTGGCAGGTGTCCAGTCTCCTCTGTTTCATGACAGGGGAGAGCATTAGAGGTAGCGACTGTGCACACACTTTTCTTACCGCAGTTCTGCAATGATGGCCTGTATACGCTCTTGTGATATGCCTCACTTACGTGAGAGCTGTATCTGTGCGACCCGATGATTTTCTCTGGTGACTTAATCAACCAGATTCCGGTGAGTCTCTCCGGTTGCCGTACGCGGTTACTCGCTCCGAGCACTATCCGACACGTTAAGGTTAGGACCACCGTCTCCTTTATTATGAGCACGAACAACCCGACGTCGCATATTACTGATGATGATATAATCATCATCGTACACAGCCTTTATTCATCTATGGATATCATTTGGAGGCGCGTTTCTACGGTTAGAAAGACAATTACACCATCGACATAGATACGTTACACACCACATAGTTACGTTACGCACAGCCATGTTACACGCTACAATTCGTAGCCTTCCAGCGGTAGAGGGTTGCAACATGGGTTAGCGAAGCGAGAAAATCGACAGAGTAATATCTATGACACATAATACTTCACCTGTTATTGAGAATAGAATAAAGGATTTGGAGGCATTACTTTTCAGCACGGCCTTGTGTATTAACAAAGCGTGTCCCAAAAAGAATGCACAGCGTCATTTCCAAATAAAGCACGTTAGTTACCTGAAAAGATGAAACATTTACATTTTAAACTCATCTTTCTACGAAACTGTTAATGACATTTTTACACATTTGTGAATAAAATATTGCAATGACGCACTCAGTTTTTTTCTTTAACACGGGAACCTTTCTCGTGTTGCTCGAGTAAACACGTGACTTTACGTAACCCAACATTTTGGCCTTCCAACGCCTAGCTGGCGAATTCACACCATTGTAAATGTGGATGGCAGTAATTGTGTCTCTTGGGCCTTGTTAGCGCGTAGATGAAAATCCTTTGTCGTGGTCGACGGCGACTCAATGTTGGAATACTTACGGCTACACTCTCATTTACTGATGTGATATTTTCAGCACACCTACCGGTACGACGTCAATTTGGTGTCTTTAACATCATCTGAGCCACGTTCTTCAAACATTTCAGTTACTCATCAAAAAGTCGAGGAACCATTAACGTTTCTCAGGCCACTAATTGTATGCATTTTGCGAAGTCAGTCAAAAGAGCTTTCCCTGACAGTGACAACGCATTTTTTGATAGTAAAACGGTTCATTTTTTACTGACTGCAGTGTATCTAGTTGAGAATTGATGGAAACGAAAATGACGCGCAGTTCTGTCTTCTTTTGTTGGGACAGCCTATAAATTTGAGAGTTACAAATATTTATTTTCCTACATGACATTATTCGTGAAGTTACTGGCAGTAATTGGGCACACGCGGCGATAATACTTAGGAAGTCTGTCACAACGCCTTATTTGTACCTTGCAGACTACTGTTCAGCGTCGTAAAGTCTGTTCATGCAAAGGAAGTATATGCTAATTTCAGTTAAACCGTAAGTCTAATTCTTATCGGTGTCCTTGAAATCAGTACCTATTGGGAAAGTCTGCTGCCTGGTAAGTATTGATCCACCGGATCTTTCTTTTTCCTAGTAAATATTTCGTCGTAGCGTGATCATGCTTTGGCAAATTTCTTTTATTTGGCTTTCAAGGCTGATGCCCTTTCTTTCGTTACAGTCTTCAGCCTGCTCGTCATCACTATTCTCATCCAAATTTGTGGTATATCCAGAAACGAAAGTGACAGAACAGGGGACACCAGATGGCCAACGGTTCACAAAACTCTGCAGTTTTGGGGCGGGTCGTATGAGGCCTGAGCCATTTACACTGAAGTGCCAACGAAACTGGTATCAGCATGCGTATTCAAATACAGAGATATGTAAACAGGCAGAATGTGGCGCTGAGGTCAGCAACGCCTGTATAAGGCAAAAAGCGTTTGGCACAGTTGTTAGATCAGTTACTCCTGGTGCAATGGCAGGTTATCAAGATTTAAGTGAGTTTGAACGTGGTGTTATAGACGGCGCACGAGCAATGGGATACAGCACCTCCGAGGTAGTGATGAAGTGGGGATTTTCCGTTAGACCATTTCACGAGTGTACCAAGAATATCAGGAATTCGGTAAAACATCAAGTCTCCGACATCGCTGCGGCCGGGAAAAGAGTCTGCAAGAACGGGTCCAATAACGATTGAAGAGAATTGTTCAGGAAATTGCTGCAGATTGCAGTGCTGGGTCATCAACAAGTGTCAGCGTGTGAAGCATTCAACGAAACATCATCGATATGGGCTTTCACAGTCGAAGGCCCACTCGTGTACCCTATGACTGCACGACACAAAGCTTTACGGGGCGCCCGGGCCCGTCAACACGGACATTGGACTGTTGATGACTGGAAACTTGTTGCCTCATCGAACGAGTCTCATTTCAAACTGCATCGATCGGATGGACGTGTACAGGTATCCACAGATCCTGCGTGGCAACAGGGAACTGTTTAAGCTATTGGATGCTCTGTAATGGTGTGGGGCATGTGCAGTTCGAGTGATATGGGATCCCTGATACGCGTAGATACGACTCTAGCAGTTGAAACGTATCTGATCACGTGCATGCATTCATGTTCATTGTGCATTCTCACGGACTTGGGCAATTCCAGCAGGACAATACAACACCCCACATGTCCAGAATTGAGAGAGAGTGGTTCCAGGAACGTTGTTCTGAGTTTAAACAGTTCCGCTGCCCTCCAAACTCCCCAGACATGAACATTATTGAGCATATCTGGGATGCCTTGCAACGTGCTGTTCATAAGAGCTCTCCACCCCCTCGTACTCTTACGGATTTATTGACACCCCTGCAGGATTCATGGTGCTAGTTCCCTCCAGCACTACTTCGGACATTAGTCGACTCCATGCCACATCGTGTAGCGACGCTTCTATGTGTTAGCGGTACCCCTACATGACATTAGGCAGGTGTCCCAATTTCTTTGGCTCTTCAGTGTGTGTTAGCGCAGTTACTAGGCACTGGTTGGCACATCGCACATCGCATGGTAATTTAAGGGCTAAGGGATCGAGTCTTTAAGAGGATATATTTTTCATTTTCAGTTTTTACGTTGTTTACAATGCAAATAAGGCGAGATAATGTTTAGTATACAGTATTTAATGGGATGAATCCCAACGTGTAGGAGAACAAATTTATTCTGTTAATTGACACGTGCGGAGGACAAACAAATCCACAACTACGCGAGATTTTTCAAGATTAAAGATTGCCATCGTGCAGTATTAAAGTGATTCTCCTCAAATGCACACCGGCATTGCAGCCAAGTGATGTCTGTTTTCATCGCCAGATAAAGAATTTGAGGGAAAAAAAAGCACGTCAAATCTCGATTCGACAGGAAAGAAAAAAAAAAGAAATCACATCCAGAGAAGACTGCTCAATAATACGTTCCTCTGTACATCACAAATTATTGTCGTCGATATTTGACTAAACGGTGCGTTACGCGTGGTTTAGTGCCAATCTGTGCGATGAGAGAGAACCTTTTATGAATGTAAACCAAGTCTGTTTTGTATAGAAACTTCAAAGCGACCAATTAATTGTAGAAATGCGGCTATTATAATATGTACAAGATGAAGAGAAAATTATTGGTTCCCCATTTACGATAAATATAACACCAGCACCTGTCATTCATCAACTGTAAAACAATAAAAGTATCAAATTCTATATACGAGGTTCTCGTGCATGCCTTGCAATCGCTTCTTCGAATTTTATTTGCGGTCACAAATTTTTTGTATATTAGTACATACAATATATTGATCATTACGAGTATTTCCAATTGCTTTTTTTTTTTTTTGCAGTGTAAGGTAAAAACGAACATAAAAGTTAATCTCTCGCATGTGGCCTCGAACTCAGCACTTTCGCATTAGTGTTCTGGACTCTTTACACTGCACCAGCGGCTATGTGAAAGCGGCGCTAACATAAATGGCGCCTGATTCGGCCAACCCGCGCTATAAATGCTATTTTTTTTAATCGCTTGGCCATCTGGAGCTCCCATTGTCCTCACTATCACTTTGGTATCTGGCCAGGCCATGAATAGACTACAAATCTGGAAGAAATCGGTGATGACGAGCAGGCGATGTCCCCCTTGCTGTTCGTAAGCTGTACGAGCACGTAAGGAGTTGTTCCATTGGGCACGCGCTGAAAGTTGGTGCAAACGGCAGGTAGAATGTTGAAGAAAATGGAGTGCACATTCTGTATTGCTATAAACTAGCAAAGTAGCACTGACATCCAGATGCAGCTTCCGCCTTAGTCCTAAGTATGACACAACAGAAATGTAGAGAAAGCTTTTGGACGGCGAGAACTAATAACATCGCAAACTGGCTTAAACTGTCCGAAATTTTACCAAAGTCCACATGGAAAACGGCTAAAAGTAGGCGTGGACAAACAGAAAGACAATCTCGTTAGGCTGGGGACACTTCGCAATATCAACATGAAGAGAAGGGGACAAGGAACATCTGTGTCCTTGTTGTGTTGTGCAGTGGGGAAAATTTACTCAAGAATGTAGAAAATGCCGTCAAAGCTTACCAATTCTAGGCGGAGATCATTTGACATTTTTTGCTATATGGGTGACTTACCTAAAACTTGCACTGCAAATACTGCGGATTTCTAAAAGTGCTATTGATGTCTGGTTTTCATAGAGTGAATTGCTAGTCAAGGGCTCGTATTGTTAGCCAATCAACAGGTTATAATTGAAATGGAAATGAGCGTTTGGCGTCATTGGCCGGGAGGCTTACGGGGTAGGTCCGACCGCCTTGGTGCAGGTCTTATTACATTCGACGCCACATTGGGCGATCTGCGCGCTGGATGGGGATGAAATGATGATGAAGACAACACAACAGTGTCTTCAGTGATTAGCTCCGCTTAGAATTGAGCCCGATGACCAGCGAAGACTTGTCTGTGAGATGGCGAATAGGGTGCACTGTTATGCCCAGTGATCTCTGCAGAGTGCTTGGACAGAGATCGTTTAGGTGCGGGAACTTGATTTCGAGATAGCAAGGAGACATCTCATTGTGTGACCCTAGACCCTTGGAGACGCCAGAATAGAGACCTCGACGATGGGCTTGATAAGATTTTACTTCTGAGCATTCGAGTCTGACATCCAACTCTGTCCGCAGCAGAGAGACACGCACCACTTGCTGCATTGACGCCACCGCCCACAGATGTTGCCAGCTGATTCTGGCGCGCATTAAGCAGTTCCACCAGCAGTCCGACCGTGGCCCGGTGTATGACTTGCTCTGTAGCGCTCGCACGAAGGTACACCTGTCAGTTATATTTGTCTGTTAGCAGTCTCGGTTAAGACCTTGTAACCACTCTGACAACCTTTTTATTATTAATGGGCACATCATTATTTTATTTCATTGGTTGTAACAAGGTCAATTATGTTGTAATAGTGATTTGTGGAGCATTTATAGTCGCAATCCTAAATACTTATTTTATTTCGCCTAATAAATGTTCGTGGCTATCTACGAGGGCCGTTCAGTAAGTAATACAATACAATTTTTTCTGAGAGCAGGTTGATTTTGTTCAGGATACCAATACACCATATTATTCACGATTATTTTAGCTACAAAATTCTGTTTCTCAACATAATCTCCGTTCAGTGCAACGGAATTACGCCACCTCACTGGAAGAGCCCATATGGCCGAATGCTACCACTCTACTGCTCGACGTTGTAGTCAGCGTCTTGTTGCGTCAATAACATCTACATCTATAGTCCGCTAGCCACCAAGCGGTGTGTGGCGAAGGGCACAATTCGCGCCAAAGTCATATTTCCCCCCGTCTGTTCCACTCGCGGATCGCGCGAGGGAAAAACGACTGTCTGGACGCCTCAGTACGAGCTCTAATTTCCCTTGTCTTTGAATGGTGATCATTGAGCGATTTGAAAGTTGGTGGTAATAATATATACTCTACATCCTCGGCGAAGATCGGATTTCGGAATTTACTGAGCAGCCCCTCCCGCTTAGCGCGCCGTCTATATGCAAGCATGTTCCACTTCAAACTTTCTATGAGATTTGTAACGCTCTCGCGATGGCTAAATGTACCAGTCACGAATCTTGTCGCCCTTCTTTGGACCTTCTCAATCTCTTGAATCAGACCCAACTGGTATGGGTCCCATACAGACGAACAGCACTCCAAGACTGGACGACCTAAAGTACTGTAAGTTTTATACTTTGTTGAAGGACTGCGTCGCTTCAGGATTCTACCAATAAACTGCAATCTTGAGTTCGCCTTGCCCGTTACTTGTGTAATCTGATCATTCGATTTGAGATCATTTCGAATAGTCACACCCAGATACTTGACGGATGTTACCGCCTCCAAAGACTGGGCATTTATTTTGTACTCGTACATTAATGGGTATTTTCGCCTTGTTATACGCAGTAGGTTACACTTACTAATATTGAGAGATAACTGCCAGTCTTTACACCACATATATATTTTCTGCAAATCCTCATTGATTTGTTCACAACTTTCGTGTGGTAGTTCAAATGGCTCTGAGCACTATGCGACTTAACTTCTGAGGTCATCAGTCGCCTAGAACTTAGAACTAATTAAACCTAACTAACCTAAGGACATCACACACATCCATGCCCGAGGCAGGGTTCGAACCTGCGACCGTAGCGGTCACGCGGTTCCAGACTGAAGCGCCTTTAACCGCACGGCCACACCGGCCGGCGTGTGGTAGTACATGCCTGTAGACTGCAGCATCATCGGCAAACAGTCTAATGCCGCTGTCAACAGCATCAACCAGATCGTTTATGTAAATCGTAAAAACCAGAGGACCTATTACACTGCCCTGGGGCACACCTGAAGTTACGCTTGTTTCTGTTGAAGTCACCCCGTTCAGGACGACATACTGCTCCCTGTCTGTTAGGTAAGTATCCAACCGCATATGTCATCGGATAGGCCGTAAGCTCGCACTTTTTGGAGCAAGCGACAGTGCGGAACTGAGTCGAACGGCTTTCGAAAGTCGAGAAATATGCCATCAACCTGGGAGCCGGTATCCAGAGGCTGTTGTATATCATGCACAAAGAGGGCCAGCTGTGTCTCGCACGACTACTGTTTCCTAAAACCGTGCTGGTTTCTGCAGGTGAGCCTCTCAGTCTAGAAAGGTCATTATGCCTGAACACAAAATATGTTCCATGATTCTACAACAAATCGATGTCAGTGAAATTTTCCGGTAATTATGTGCGTCCGATTTTCTACCCTTTTTATAGATTACTATGACTTGGGTCTTCTTCCAGTCCCGCGGAACTTTCCGCTGTTCCAATAATCTCTGATAGGTGGTGGATGAGAATAGTGCTGTATTTGTAGCTTAGTCAACATAAAATCTTACAGGGATAGCGTCTGGCCCAGATGCCTTCCTGGCGTCTAAGGATGTTAACTGTTTTACAATCCCAGATACACTAAACACTATGTCAGCCATCCTTTTGTTTGTTCGATAATTGAAAGGGGGAATGGTGCTGCAGTCCTCTACAGTAAACGAGTTTTTGAAAGCTAGGTTTAGAATTTCGGCCTTTTGTTTATCACCATCAGTTACTTCCCCATCATCCACGTACTGCTGTCAACCACCTCGAATGAGAGTGTTGGAACGTACCAACATTGCAGGAGTCACAGCTGTGTGCGACCGGCCAGCACGCGGGAGATCGAACAGATTTGCGCGACCTTGTTGCGATGGTGACAACGCCTCGCCCAGAGACTAAAATACATTTCATGGTGTCATGGAAGAGCGTTAAAAACTAGGTAAATACGATCACCTGTGTGGCAAAAACATGGCTGATGTTTTGACTGTTCCTTGTCACATCTGTTCAAATTACGGGACCTTGATTGTAGTGGGCATGTTACATCACATTACAGAAGTATGTGATTCATAGCCGCTTATTGAACATTGCGTAGATTTGATGCACCTGCACACCACACGTTCTGTTCAGTCGTATGAATGACCATCACTAAGCTCGTGAAAATACTTGGTAAGGTACCAGACTAGGCATCCAAAGGTCTGGGTCGGTTACAGGGCTTTTACCTGTCACTTATTACTTCTTTGTACCTCTGGCAAAGTTTGCTAATATGGACTGCAGTTCGTACTCCACGTTAAACTTGCTAGTTAAGTCATTTCAAAGGTCGGAGAAATTCAAGGGGACTCGCTATCGATAGTATCATGCCCAGAAAGCACTTTAGTGTTCAAACCAACCATCCGATTGATGGCAGCTTATATTATTGAAGCAAGGAATACTAATCCAGATGTACTGGTTACATTTTAAGAATCTTCAGTCGCAGTCACCAAATGTTACAAGCCTACTGGACACTGCATTGTGAAGACACAGTTTGTAAACTTCACTATTATTCGCTTGTGTAGAATATTACTGCAATGATTTCAATAATTACTCGGCCACTGTAGTTGTTGCAGTTTGACGAATAACGTCCATTGCCCAATCTCATGTAACTGTTCGTGTTGCACCCTTTAGTTAGTAATCGGAACTCGTTACTGGTACCAAAGACCATACATCACTTATAAATTAGACATCACTGTGTTAGCATTGATATCCTTCACTTGTCCTAATTGGTGGTTGTGGGCGCCCAACAGCGAGGTAATCAGCACCCGCACTCAGCTAACAGAATACAAGTGTTGTTATGAGTTGTGAGAATCATGCAACAAAATGTAAATTAGAAAATGTAATTCGCAGCCATTCTGGGACTCCCTCACTCATACTGTTACACAAAACGGCAATAGACGTCTGCCTCAAGGCAGTGTGTGAGTCAAATACATAGTCTATAACCACACAACATGCAAAATAGTGGAGGAAGAAATGAGCCTACTCGATCAATTGTCCTAAATATTGTTTACAGTCAATTCACGCACCCATCCGCTTAACGCAGTCGTACACCCATTTGTACTCGTAGCACCTCGAGTCAGCGTCCACCCGATTCGCGACCCAAACGTATCTCGCCAGACAACCCGACTGGCTATGTATCCTTCTTGGTGTACCAATAATACTATCGATGTACCGGCGATGCTGCAGTATGTTTATAAGTGCAGAATTAAGACATATAAGATAATAATTATTTAAATGTAAGTAGTGTAACAGGGTGGAGGTGAACTGTTTCTGCACTGATTAAGAATTGTATGCATCCCATTTTTTTCGTTTTAATACAAGTGTTCACAGAGTTGTTGAAAATTCACAGTAACATATTTTCAAGAGCGTCTGCATGGAGTTAGAAATGTGCTTGAGGCTATGAGAAATTATTTTATACTTTTTGGTCTGATTTAGGAACGTAGTATAATAACAAAATTATTTTTACTCGAATAATTATTTTCTGGTTTTAAATCTTGTGTGTGTGAAATTTTTCAATTGATTCCAAACATTTAGATGAGATTACAACGCAGGCATACGATAAATTTCAGGTGATTTCAGTTTGTCTTCACCCGACTCAAACAATATATTGCCTGCTGACACGTGTACCTCGTGAAAAGACCGTGAAGAAAATACTTAGAGAGATTCAGGCTCAGCATGGAGGCTTACCAGCAATTGTTCTTCCCGTGGACAATTTATTACTCTAACAGGAAAAGGGGGAAACGGAAGTGGTACGCAAAGTACACTCCACCATATACCTGACAGGAAAGCGATTTAATACTGTATTGTCATCCAGATCTGAGTGATGTTGAAAGTTTCAAGTCCTAGCTCATCGGAAATGACAGTGGTAAACACCACACACCAGACAAGACTGCACATTAATATCGCATTTTCATCCAGTTATGGGGTATTTTTATAGCAAATCTGTTTGTCATTGATTTGTAAGGTTAAAATCAATTGCAAGATTTGTACCAAACAAATAGATAGACAAGAAAGGGACATTCAT
Organism: Schistocerca nitens; assembly: GCF_023898315.1. Lineage (NCBI taxonomy): Eukaryota > Metazoa > Arthropoda > Insecta > Orthoptera > Acrididae > Schistocerca > Schistocerca nitens. The sequence goes on from NC_064619.1 coordinate 342,190,673, forward strand.
TTCTCCTTCACCCCCGCCCCCCTTCCTCTCTCTCTCTCTCTCTCTCTCTCTGTGCTTAGCTGTGCCCTCCTCTCGCATACTGTCTCGAATGCATTCCGATACAACCCGCACTACACATAGATCCTGCAGGGCTGCGAGATGTCAGGCGTTACCAATCTTTTTCTTTCACTCCCTCCCTATCCCTATCGAACAGACCGTTGACATCCAGTTCTGAGCTATGTTTAAAATTTGAAATGTCTATCTCATCGGGAAATCAGTTTAAAATCAGTTGTAAAATTTACACTGAACAGACAGACAGACAAGACGGCGACTTAATGAAGTTTGCTCAAAGTGGACAATAAAAGAAGTCCGTTCTCGTATACGAAGAGCTAGTGAGACAAGAACTAATCACTAAGGGACTAATTTAGCAGAAAGAATTGTGGGGTAAGAAGTGATGGGAACAACCAAACAAAAAGAATTGATTCAGTTGGTTGAAAAGCAACTCAGTCATTTGTTGTTTGAATTATTCATTAAATCTTACGAGTAAGATCAGTCTATGGGAGCAGCTGAATGAGAAGAAGAGATTGAGCCAGTTTTAGTTTTGCATATCGCTTGATTTATAATTCATTCATTTCTTTCGAGCAAAGCTAGTCTCAGCAACTGAGGGAAAACATTCAATACTTTTGGCATTGTTAAATCGTAATCGTTGAAAGCACTCTGTTATCGTCTGTAGTAATTGCTATTGTCGTTCTGATATTTGCTCTTTATTGAGCGCCAATAAGTGGCTTTTAGTTCAGTTTTTCGTCCTCGTTTATGAATAGGTGCTTTGTCTCTATCAAAATACCAAACTGTTCAGTGATCTGGTAATGGAAGAAACCATATGACTGGATAAAAAGCGATCCTCAAGATAAATTTAATGCGATATGCCGTATCTGCAAGGAGATTCACCAAGGAAAATATACGAATGATGAAAATTTTTGTCGAGAAAAGAATACTTCCAAGAGACAGAAAATGTTTAAAAATCAGGTGATTAATTCACCAAACAATGAAAGAAATTGTGAAAAAAATAAATTGTGACATCGTCCGCAATTGGGCACTGATGCACGGCGTGGCCGCGTGGTTTGAGATGTCATGTCACGGACTGTGCGGCCTCTCCCGCCGGAGGTTCGAGTCCTCCCTCGGGCATGGGTGTATGTGTCGTTCTTAGCGTAAGTTAGTTTAAGTAGTGTGTAAGACTAGGGACCGAGGACCTCAGCAGTTTGGTCCCTTAGGAATTCACACACACAATTGGTCACTGAAATGAATTCAATGGCGACAAGCAAAATTTTGTTTCAAACGAGACTTGAACCAAAGTTTCCCGCTTTAAATGAGTGGTCACCTTGACCGCTTTCTACACCTACGCCTACATAGATACTCAAGCCACTGTACGGTGCTTGGCGGAGGGTCCCTTGTTCCACTCGCAAACAGAACGAGGGAAAAACGACTATCTATACGTCTATGTTTTCGCTACCTTAGCACGCTTTCCGTCCTACCATAATTAACAGCCTGTCGCACGCTATTTATGTAGCGCCCGCTGTCCACCATGCTCATTGCTCGCCGCATCGCGCTCGATTTCCGCTGGATTCCTTCACTCTTTGTCTTGAGAGAAATCCGGGTTCGAATCTCGCTCCAGCACAAATTTTTACTCGTCGCCATTGAATTCATTACATTGGCCAATTGCAGCGACGTCAGAATTTATTGCATTTCATCACATACACTGATGAGCCCAAACATTATGACCGGCGCCCTCCGCGAGGTTGCATGCTGCCTGGTGGCGCTGAAGGCACGTGACGCGGCTGGAGAAATATATGAGCGGAGCAGAGACGAATGGGGAATCATTCTAGCGACGATAAGTGCTGCAAATGCGGAAATACGCCGAATCAAGTGACTCTGACAAAAGCCACATTGTTGTGGCTCATTGCCTGGGAGCGGCATGTCGGAAACGTCGAAGCTGGTCGGCTGTTCGCCCACTACTGTCTTGAGCATCTGTGGAAAGTGGTTGGAGACTACTGAAACCACGAGCAGGCGAGTAGTAGTTTGACATCGGTGCTTCATCACAGAACATAGGGATCGGAGGCTTGCCCTCTCTCTAAAGCAGGATAGGCGGCGATCTGTGCCAGATATGACGACAGAGTACAGTGCTGGCGCGGGAACAAGTGTTTTGGAGCACACCTGTCAGCGCACAGTATTGAACATGGCGTTACACAGCGGACGAACCCTACGTGTTCCCATGTTGAGCCAACAAAATCGTCAGTTATGATTACAGTGGGCACGGGATCATCGAGACTGGCCTGCGGGTCAATGGCATCGTGTCGCCTCGTCGGATGTATCCCTTTTATTTTTAAACCAGGCCGATGGTCGTGTCCAGATAGGCCGTCATCCAGACGAACGGCTGCTCGCAACATGCAGCGCGCCACGGACGCGGGCCGGTGGGAGCAGTATTGTGTTAAAGGGGCGACCTGCGGTAATAATCTAAGGGACCATGACAGGTGTGGACTACGTGAACATTGTTAGGGATCACCTGTAGCCCCTTATGCTTGGTATCTTCCTCAACGGCGGTGGCATCTTCCAGCACGTTAAGGGGACAGTGTATGTCCTATCCCAGCAATGTTAAATTATCGAATTTTGTGACCCATTATCTTGGAAACTTTTTAAGACACCGACTTATACTTTTCCATAGTTATTGAATGCACCTTTCTAGATATACTGAACTAGAATTATTACTAAAATTGTGTTGTGGGGCATGTTATCTTTTTTTTTCCAAACGCTCAATTTTTTGACAGAATTTTGTAAATAAATGAACATAAAAACAAAACAACTCAGGATATTTTAATTATTCTAGTTCCATACGTGTTGAATCTCACGCTTGGCATGCTGTGAAAATTTCATGTCTCTCCTGTCAGCACTTTTTTAGAAAACGGTTCATTTATTGCAAAAAAATGTAGTTCAGAGATATGGAGGTTTAAAACTTTTTTATTACAAATTCTTATACAGACTTAGCCGCGCGGTTCAAGGCGCCTTGTCACTGCCCGTGCGACTCACCCCGTCGGTGGTTCGAGTCCTCCAGCGGGCATGGTGTGTGTGTTCTCCATACTGTAAATTAGTTTAAGTTAGATTGAGTAGTGTGTAGGCTTAGGAACCGATGACCTCAGCAGTTTGGTCCCATTACCACAAATTTCCCAATTATACAGACTTACGTTTCTGCGCCTTTCTGCACTAGAACTGCCCTGGCCCATAGTCTGTGTCTTCTTCAGTGTCACAACAGCCCAGTGCTTGCTCCTCTTTTTCTTTCTTGCTTCTTTTGTCATTGGTAAGCAGCTAATTCTGCTTCATGTACACGAAGCTCATGAAGTTCCCGCAGTGTTCTTTCCAAATCTTACCTCTAACTTCTCCAGAACCTTAAGTCTTTCATAGTTCTCACCATTAAATGTTATTACAGCTAACTTTAGAATCACAAGGGCAACAAATACATTTTTAGGCACACAGCACCACACAACATTATTGACGTACTCATTCACAGTCTGGGTCTTCCCATGTAAACACATCTTTACTAGCTCAGGATTTGCCAAATCTCTGTAAATAGGTTTGATTACCTCTATTACTACCAAAGGAAGAGAATTTTTACGACTGTCACCCGTTTCTAAAGTTATTTTCCTTTTCGATGCACTAGGGGGCGTGGCCACTTCAGAAACATTATCGTGGTTTCCCTCACTGCTAGCAAATGTGTTTTCTAGTACTTTAGAAGAAAATGCAGGTCTCACATATCTCTTACCCACAAATTTGTGTTTCTTGAAGCTACTTCTACGCTTAGTGTTAATGTATGTGAAATCTTATGGGACTTAACTGCTAAGGTCATCAGTCCCAAAAGCTTACACACTACTTAACCTAAATTATCCTAAGGACAAACACACACACCCATGCCCGAGGGAGGACACGAACCTCCGCCGGGACCAGCCGCACAGTCCAAGACTGCAGCGCCTAAGACAGCTCGGCTAATCCCGCGCGGCTACGCTTAGTCATTTTATTTACGTATTAAAAGGAATAGAAGTTAGCTTACTAGAAAAATAGCCAATAATCACACTACTTTCAGCCAAAACTGGCATCAGAAATAAAGGGCTGATTTGTTTATTCGTAATTCTAACTTCTGGGACGTAGCAGTAAGCACAAAACAAAGCAATTCACAGCCTTCTAGACTGTGTAGCTCCCACGATATGACTGCTCAACTGTGGCGGTATATGCGTAGCCGCGAAATTTGACAGTCACACGTCAACATTCAAAATATTATTTGAAGGTCTTACAATTGTTTGATTTTAATGTATTATATACCAAAATGTTCAGGAAAGTCCAAAGTAGATCATGGAATAGAAAACAGAAAATGTCAAATTTCACGTGCAATGTCCCCTTACTGTCCATGTCACAAGGTCACAGTCGTGCTGCAATAGTTTGAAGAGCATGATAGCGAACTCACGTTGAGTCTAGCCATCAAATTCGGTTTACCTGAATGCGGTGAAACCCAACTTGGACGTTATCGGACGCCAGCTCGCTCTTACGAACCAACCGCCTAGCATTACGGCAAGTCTGTGACATGTGCGAAGGCATCTGGTCCCACAAACCTATCAAGTACTTGTCGAATCCGTGGCATGCAGAATCACTCCCGAATCGGCTTCCAGAAATGGATCAAAACGCTTTTCAGTAGTTGGTCCCTTATGTTTTGACTTAGCAGTGTATATGTACGACTGCAGGATCAAGAATGGCAGTTCTTCCTTTGGACATGTCCGAAATAACATACATATATAAAGTAAACTTTTACATTTATATTAAAGTTGTCAAAGTGGAAAAAACAATCGTTTCATTTTGGGCCGAACGTTTCCGTAAATACACATAACTGGAAACGCCACACAAATATGTTAAATGATTATATGTAAATACTTATCTCCGCGGAACAACCAATAATTACATTTTAAATCCAATAGACTTGGCCACTGTTTCTGTGTTTCGATACAGTGTATCGATACGTGGAACTGTTTCAGTGTTTCGGAACGGCTGTGGTTCACTGTTTCGAAACAGTGGTGTTTCATTCAGCCCCTGTCTCGGATAACCGCACCAGATTCGATCTCGAGCCAGACACAGAAACTGTATCGTTGTTTCAAAATAAGGCTGTTTCAGTCCACCTGCGCTTGGAACGGACTAATTGTATCGAAACAGTGATGTTTCATTCCGCTGTGTCGTACGAGATTCGGGCTCGGCACAGATACTGAAACACAACATAACACTTCATGAAACACTTTCAAGAGTGTCGAAATCTTTTTGACAAGCAATAGAATGAAGCTTAAGATATCCGAAAATAAAGCTTCGTTTCTAGCTGACTGTCCTATTATGAAATGGCGTAACATCGGCTTTATAAACACTAACCAAACAATAAAACAACCCATACTATTCACATTCAAAATAATAAATATGTGAAAATAATTCGATTAAATTACACGTTTTTTATAACATACGCTGCTCTTTTCATGTACAGTAATCGTATTAAGAAACGCAAGTAAGCCTACAACATTTTGAATAAAAAAAGGCGTAGAGTGACAGTTATTAGACATATACATAAATTTGATGTAGGTATAATTGCAAGCAATCTGTTTGACATATCACTGATAGTGTAATGGTGAACGGGAAGGGCTTGGAAGCATGGTGACTTTAGAGTAACGGTTCGAATCACCTTGAAAGACAAAATTTTTTTCTGTTATATTTTGTTATTTATTCGAATTATTTGTGAGTCTATACTCACTGTGCCTATTATCCACAATGATTCCCTTTGTGTGCATGGAAATTAGCAGGGGTATATTACCCATACTAACGGAATGTGGGAATCCCAGTAGCAAATCCGTTGTTTCTGCAGTTTGCTCCTACCTCCAGTTCCGTTCGTGGTGGTTCTTCTGTCTTCAACTATGGCTGTCCTCAGCCAATTGAAAAGTATGAAAGTCGCACAACACGAAAGCAGCGCATTTGCTGCAGGAAATACGAAACTCCCGTGATTGTTTCATACTTTCTGCGAAATGATTAGCGCTCTCGCACTTCATTTGTGTTTATACGGACATACTTATACAATAGACATTCAAGATGATAAAATGTGTAGGTTAAGGTTTATTAGATTACAAAACACACACTGTTTCATTGTTTCGAAACACCGTATCGAAACATAACATTGCACTGTTTCATTTGTTTCGAAACGGTAAAGTGCTTCAGTTTGTCCATCTCTAAAATCCAACGTTATCGTAAAAACATGTTACTGGAGACAGTTACTTTCTTCTCATATGCCGGTAAACGCATACGGAGTGATTTAAAATCGAACGACCACATAAAACCAACTGCGGGAAAGGCAGATACCACACTGAGATTCATTGGAAGAATCCTCACGAAATGTGTAGCTTACAAAACTCTCGTTCCACCAACACTTGAAAATTGCTCGTCGATGTGGGATCCGCACCAGATAGGACTGATTGAGGAAACAGAGAAGATCCAAAGAAGAGTAATGCATTTCAATACAGGTTCATTGAGAATGCACGAAAACGTCGCGGTCACCGAGATGATAAGCCAATTCCAATGGCGGACGCTTCAAGAGAGCCATCTGCATAACGGTGCGGTTTACTGCTAGTTCCGAGAGCGCGCATTCCTAGATGAGCCAACAAATATCTTGGTTCTGCCTACGTACATCTCGCGAACAGGACAAGAAGTTAAAATTAGAGAGGTTAGAGTCCACACAAAGACTTATCCGCAATCGTTCTTCCCGCCAATCATTGCCGACTGGAACAGGAAAGAGGCGGTAGGGACAGTGGTACACAAAATAAGCTCCGCCACAAAACGCAATGTTGCTTGTGGAATATAGATGTAGATGTAATATGCTTTGAGAAATTCTGATTCTTTGCAGTGACGGAGTGCGGACTAGAGCAAAATATCACCTATACTGAAAATGACAGACAGGTAGACAAACATCAGTATGTGATGTTGTTGTTGTTGTGGTCTTCAGCCCTGAGACTGCTTTGATGCAGCTCTCCATGCTACTCTATCCTGTGCAAACTTCTTCATCTCCCAGTAACTATTGCAACCTACATCCTTCTGAATCTGCTTAGCGTATTCATCTCTTGGTCTACCTCTACGATTTGTACCCTCCACACTGCCCTCCAATGCTAAATTTGTGATCCCTTCATGCCTCAGAACATGTCCTACCAACCGATCCCTTCTTCTAGTCGAGTTGTGCCACAAACTTCTCTTCTCCCCAATCCTATTCAATACCTCCTCGTTAGTTATGTGATCTACCCATCTAATCTTCAGAATTCTTCTGTAGCACCACATTTCAAAAGCTTACACTCTCTTCTTGTCCAAACTATTTATCATCCATGTTTCATTTCCATACATGGCTACCCTCCACACAAATACTTTCAGAAACGACTTCCTGACCCTTAAATCTATACACGATGTTAACAAAATTCTCTTCTTCAGAAACGCTTTCCTTCTCATTGCCAGTCTACGTTTTATATCCTCTCTACTTTGACCATCATCAGTTATTTTGCTCCCCAAATAGCAAAACTCCTTTACTACTTTAAGTGTTTCATTTCCTAATCTAATTTCCTCAGCATCACCCGACTTCATTCGACTACATTCCATTATCCTCGTTTTGCTTTTGTTGATGTTCATCTCATATCCTCTTTTCAACACACTATCCATTCCGTTCAACTGTTCTTCCAAGTCCTTTGCTTTCTCTGACAGAACTACAATGTCATCGGCGAACCTCAAAGTTTTTATTTCTTCTCCATGGATTTTAATACCTACTCCGAATTTTTCTTTTGTTTCCTTTACTGCTTGCTCAATATACAGATTGAATAAGATGGGGGAGAGGCTACAACCCTGTCTCACTCCTTTCCCAACCACTGCTTCCCTTTCATGCCCCTCGACTCTTATAACTGCCATCTGGTTTCTGTACAAATTGTAAATAGCCTTTCGCTCCCTGTATTTTACCCCTGCCACCTTCAGAATTTCAAAGAGAGTATTCCACTCAACATTGTCAAAAGCTTTCGCTAAGTCTACAAATGCTAGAAACGTAGGTTTGCCTTTTATTAATCTTTCTTCTAAGATAAGTCGTAAGGTTAGTATTGCCTCACGTGTTCCAGCATTTCTACGGAATTCAAACTGATCTTCTCCGAGGTCCGCTTCTACCAGTTTTTCCATTCGTCTGTAAAGAATTCGCGTTAGTATTTTGCAGCTGTGACTTATTAAACTGATTGTTCGGTAATTTTCACATCTGTCAAGACCTGCTTTCTTTGGGATTGGAATTATTATATTCTTCTTGAAGTCTGAGGGTATTTCACCTGTCTCATACATCTTGCTCACCAGATGGTAGAGTTTTGTCAGGACTGGCTCTCCCAAGGCCGTCAGTAGTTCTAATGGAATGTTGTCTACTCCCGGGGCCTTGTTTCGACTTAGGTCTTTCAGTGCTCTGTCAAACTCTTCACGCAGTATCATATCTCCCATTTCATCTTCATCTACATCCGCTTCCATTTCTATAATATTGTCCTCAAGTACATCGCCCTTGTATAGACGCTCTATATACTCCTTCCACCTTTCTGCTTTCCCTTCTTTGTTTAGAACTGGGTTTCCATCTGAGCTCTTGATGTTCATACAAGTGGTTCTCTTTTCTCCAAAGGTCTCTTTAATTTTCCTGTAGGCAGTATCTATCTTACCCCTGGTGAGATAAGCCTCTGCATCCTTACATCTGTCCTCTAGCCATCCCTGGTTAGCCATTTTGCACTTCCTGTCGATCTCATTTTTGAGACGTTTGTATTCCTTTTTGCCTGCTTCATTTACTGCATTTTTATATTTTCTCCTTTCATCAATTAAGTTCGATATTTCTTCTGTTACCCAAGGATTTCTAGTAGCCCTCGTCTTTTTACCTATTTTATCCTCTGCTGCCTTCACTACTTCATCCTTCAAAGCTACCCATTCTTCTTCTACTGTATTTCTTTTCCCCATTCCTGTCAATTGTTCCCTTATGCTCTCCTTGAAAACTCTGTACAACCTCTGGTTCCTTCAGGTTATCCAGGTCCCATCTCCTTAAATTCCCACCTTTTTGCAGTTTCTTCAGTTTTAATCTACAGTTCATAACCAATAGATTGTGGTCAGAGTCCACATCTGCACCTGGAAATGTCTTACAATTTGAAACCTGGTTCCCAAATCTCTGTCTTACCATTATATAATCTATCTGAAACCTGTCAGTATCTCCAGGATTCTTCCATGCATACAACCTTCTTTTATGATCCTTGAACCAAGTGTTAGCTATGATTAAGTTGTGCTCTGTGCAAAATTCTATCAGGTGGATCCTCTTTCATTTCTTCCCCCCAGTCCATACTCACCTACTACGTTTCCTTCTCTTCCTTTTCCTACTATCGATTTCCAGTCACCCATGACTACTATATTTTCGTCTCCCTTCACTATCTGAATAATTTCTTTTATTTCATCACACATTTCATCAATTTCTTCCTCATCTGCAGAGCTAATGACATATAATCTTGTACTACTGTAGTAGGCGTGTGCTTCGTGTCTATCTTGGCCACAATAATGCGTTCACTATGATGTTTGTAGTAGCTTACCCACACTCCTATTTTTTTTATTCATTATTAAACCTACTCCTGCATAACCCCTATTTGATCTTGTATTTATAACCCTGTAATCACCTGACCAAAAGTCTTGTTCCTCCTGCCACCGAACTTCACTAATTCCCACTATATCTAACTTTAATCTATCCATTTCCCTTTTTAAATTTTCTAACCTACTTGCCCGATTAAGGGATCTGACATTCCACGCTCCGATCCGTAGAATGCCAGTTTTCTTTCTCCTGATAGCGACGTCCTCTTGAGTAGTGCCCGCCCGGAGATCCGAATGGGGGACTATTTTACCTCCGGAATATTGTACCCAAGAGGACGCCATCATCATTTAATCATACAGTAACGCTGCATGTCCTCGGGAAAAATTACGGCTGTAGTTTCCCCTTGCTTTCAGCCGTTCGCAGTACCAGCACAGCAAGGCCGTTTTGGTTAATGTTACAAGGCCAGATCAGTCAATCATCCAGATTGTTGCCCCTGCAACTACTGTAAAGGCTGCTGCCCCTCTTCAGGAACCACACGTTTGTCTGACCTCTCAACAGATACCCCTCCGTTGTGGTTGCACCTACGGTACGGCAATCTGTATCGCTGAGGCACGCAAGCCTCCCCACCAACGGCAAGGTCCATGGTTCATGGGGAGGCAGTATGTGATATTACGCTATATACACGGTCCAGTCAGATTAATCTGACCACCATCTATGTTCGTCACCATCGTCTAATAACCACTCACGGACGGCATGTGGCAGCACTAACAGCGGAGGGGAGGACGCGGAAATAGAGCAATTTATCTGACGTCCAAACGGGCGTGATCGTTGGCTTTCGGGCAAAAGGTGGAAGCATTTCTGAAACGGCTGAGTTTGTAAAGTGTTCGAATTCCGCCGTTGTTAAAGTTCGCCGTGCATGGCAGAAAGGCGCTATTCAAAAGCGGCGCCGAGGCAACTGTGATGCACCACGGCAACATATGACAGACGTGAATAAATTGCTGCAGAGATGTGTACGGGCCAGTAGAAGCGTAACTGTTGGGCAGCTGACCGCCCAGATGAACCAATGGGCTGCCAACTGTCTCCTCAGTGACTGTCCAACGAACGTTGGTGCGCATTGGCCTCCGTAGCAGGCATCTGGTTCATGTACCCTTGCTGACTGCGTTACATCGGCCACGAAGGCTGGAATTATCACGCCAGTGCCGGCCGAAGTGGCCGTGCGGTTAAAGGCGCTGCAGTCTGGAACCGCAAGACCGCTACGGTCGCAGGTTCGAATCCTGCCTCGGGCATGGATGTTTGTGATGTCCTTAGGTTAGTTAGGTTTAACTAGTTCTAAGTTCTAGGGGACTAATGACGTCAGCAGTTGAGTCCCATAGTGCTCAGAGCCATTTTTTTTTATCACGCCAGTATAGCAACTGGACATCCATCGAGGGGCGACAGGTGGCCATTTCAGATGAATCACGTTTTATGTTCCATCGTTCAGGCGGCCGTTGATGGGTACGGAGAGACACATTTGAAAGGAAACTCCCTGCAGTAACTCTGAGGAGGCTCCAGACCGAAGGAGGGTGTGTTGTCGCCAGTAGAATGTCTTCGTGGAATTCTCTGGGTTATCTCGTCATTCTGGAAGGCACAATGGATCAGCACTAGTGTGCATCCATCCTTGACCACGTCCACCCCTACATTTGGTTTTTACTCCTGGCACGATGGCATCTACCAGCAGGACAATGCAACGTTTCTCTCTCTTCACAGCGTATGTGCGTGATTCGAAGAACATCAGGATGAGTTTATCGCACTCCCCTGCCCACCAAACTCCTCGGATTTAAACCCAATCGGGAGTCTTTGGGACCACCTCGATCGGACTGTTCGCGCCGTGGATCCTCAACCGAGAAACCTAAGGCAGCTGACAACGGGACTGGAGTCGGCATGGCTCCACGTCCCTGTCAGTACCTTCCAGAACCTCACTGACACTCTTGCTGCATGTCTCGCAGCGGTCCGCACTGTAAATTGTTATTATCCAGGCTTCTGACAGGTGGTCACTTTAATGTGACTGGTAGTGTTGTAAGTAGGCTGTTTATGTTTTCTTATTGGTAACGCCACCTCTGTATGAAAATCACTGGCTGTGCTGTGTGCAGTCTGTGGCTGCTTTGCATTGTTGTAATACTCGCCATTGTAGTGTTAGGCAGCTGGCTGTGAACAGCGCATAGCGTTGTGCAGTTGGAGGTGAGCCGCCAGCAGTGGTGGACGTGGGGAGAGAGATGGCGGAGTTTTGAAATTTGTCATGAACTGCTATATATATTATGACTATTGAGGTAAATACATTCGTTGTTCTCTATCAAAATCTTTCATTTGCTAACTATGCCTATCAGTAGTTAGTGCCTTCAGTACTTTGAATCTTTTATTTAGCTGGCAGTAGTGGCGCTCGCTGTATTGCAGTAGCTTGAGTAGCGAAGATTTTTGTGAGGTAAGTGATTTGTGAAAGGTATAGTTTAATGTTAGTCAGGGCCATTTTTTTGTAGGGATTTTTTTGAAAGTCAGATTGCGTTGCGCCAAAAATACTGTGTGTCAGGACAAGCACAGTCTTGTATTAATTTTCCAAAGGGGACGTTTCAGTGTACTTTGTTAATAACGCAATGAATATAAATATCGCTTTCCAAAAAATGTATGTATTATCATGAACAATTGTTCCTTGTTATTCGACAAAAAAAAACAATAATGATGGAGAAAATTCACCGAGACACCTATGGGTGTTAAAGAAGAAATCTGTGTTTGCGCAAGGTAGAACTCTGTTTCCCTATTTATGTATTCAGAGGCTTTTGTAGGGAAATCTCAAAATTATTTCCTAATTCGCCGCGAAACTAAGATGAGTTGTTCCACTGGCACATATCCTGGATTCGCCCTTGAACGACACGCTTCCTCTTCTTCCTTGCCTTCCTTCCGCATCCTTACGGGGTCGGCTTGTTAATTACTGGATTTGGTACTGTTAGTGGAGAGGGTGGCATTTGCGTCCAGTACTATCCCATGTGAAAGTGTGTCACCGTTTTCTGAGTACTTACGAATCGTGTAACTGAGGCAGGACGTAGGTACCAGCCCGATATTCACCTAGTCGTATTTACGAAACCGCCAAAAAACCACATTAAGTCTCGCTGGCACACCGGTTGTCGTCGTCAATCCACCGGTCGGAATGGATCCAGGGCATGCGCGTCTCCCCAAATCCCGGAAGTGGACTACTAAAGCCTGGATAGGGCGGGCCTCTTGGACGAGACGCTAATTACCATTTTTTTTTAATAGCTACACAGTAATTTGTTTATTTCCTATTCGAACTGACACATAAAAATTTCTTTGTGCATTGGTTGAAAGCTACAATTTAAAGTTGTGTTTCGGACAGGGTTTCGAACCCAGATTCCAAACCTTCCACAAGCAGAGCGCTACGAATTACGCTATCAGACAAGTAAACCTATCCAAGGGATATACTTCGATTTCGTTCGGATCTGAATATGTTGTGATGTAGACCAAAATAAGAGACACGATTTATACGTGCCCATACGGCTGTTAAGGGAGTGAAACACCCCCTTGAAAAAAATTGAGTTTAATACTTCCGAATGGACACCAATGAAACGGTAACATATATGAAAATAAAAACTTCAGACAGAAGTTCCTCGGTTTTTAATGTACGTTACAGTGGTGCATTCAGATATGTCGAAAAAGTCATTTTTTTTTTAGAAATCCTCTCTCCCACTACTTTGTTTTTCATTTCCACATTTGCCTACCATCAAAACGTATAGCATTTCTAATACCAATTCAATCATCTATGATGATGCTGTATTCCAGAACGCATTTGTCAGAAATAAGCTAGAAATCTCTCTATATCAAAGTGCATTCAGCATTTTTGACTCAAACAATTCTACGCCTTTCTCATTATTGTACAGATATACAATAATCTTACAACAACAATATACAAACAATTTCAAATATAACATAATCAAACCGGAAAGGTTTCAATTTGAAAATAAAAAAAACACCAATTGTGAAAAGAAAACACAAATGCAACATAGAATATTTTATATTCCATAAAATTAAAAAAATATATATAAATACAAGAATATATTTAGTATATTTTGGAATATATTTATCTGTGAAAGATTTATTAAACAACCCAACATGACATCAGGTATTGAAGTGGACACATATCGGGCGTTCTTAGCGATATAGAAATATTTCTAGGTTACTCCTCACAAATGCTTTTCTGGAATACCATTTCGTCATATACGATTGAACTTAGTACTAACGATGCTATACGTTTTGTTATTAGTCAAAATGAAAAACGAAATAGTAGAGGGAAGGGGTTTTCGAAAAAAATGACTTTTTTGACAATGTGGGTGCACTTGTTGTCGCGTACATAAAAAGCCGTCGGACTTATATTTGAAATTTTAGGTAAGTACATTGGCTTCTGCAGAACTTAGCTTTCGGAGGACAATAACTACGACACTTCCACAGAGATTATCTTACAGCAAGACGCACATTTAGCGCTACAGGACACGTATTTGAGTGATTAATTTTGTACTTAAATCATTTATTTTTAAAGATATTTGAAGTACAATAATACAAAGGTTTTCCGTAATACATTTATTTAGAAATATTAAACTCAATTTTTTTCAGCGGGATGTTTGACCGCACGGACGTTCTACACTACTACATGTTGAAAGCCGATCAAAATCAATGTGTATTCAATTTATGGATGTCCATTTTATTGCATGGACGAAGGACTTCAGCTGATGATATATATGAGAAAAAGTCCCACCACAGCTGTATCTTGAGAATGTCTTCATTCTATCACACGACTAGTTTCGGCGGCACATTACCGCCATCCTCAGGCCCCACAACTGCCAAAAGAGTATTTGATTTCCTTGACGCAATTTACAATGGGATCCTTGTGACTAACACACGTTGGTTAACATTCAGCACGAGTCTATACCCGACACCGTGTTGTCTCCACTACCATCACATGTACGTAATGTGCCCACAAAGTGAACTTCGCTTGGAACGCTTGATGAAATCTAGCCCACGTGTGCTAGTAACAAGGATTCCACAGTAAATGCGCCAAGGAAATCAAATACTCTTTTGGCTGTGGTGGGGTCTGAAGATTGTGGTAATGTGCCGTCGAAAGTAGTCGTGCGATAGAATGAAGACTTTCTCAAGATACACCTGTGGTGGTACTTTTTCTCATACAAATTGTGTCCCTTGGGTAGGTTTATATGTGAGCACTCCTCCTTGTTTGATAGCTTCAACGTGACACAGGCTTCCGTCTTTTGTTCTGCATTGTTTGCGTGCGGTGTTTCTTTCGAGCGCCCACTGCTTCACTAAAGGAGCGGAATTTCAAACCAGGAACTGTGCCGTTCTTACAAGCAACCTTAACAGCACAGCCCATCCGCACGCAAAATACGGATGAGAGACTGGCTTCTTTCATTCGTTAAGCCGTCGCCACTCGTTTTATCTAGGGCGGTGGTTTCCCGAAGCCGAGCCACAGGTATGTGTTTTTGTCACGTGTGATCCAGTTCCCTTTATCTGCTCATTAAACAAATGAGCACGGTGCGCCGCCGCCGATGAAAAATTTCAGTTGGCGCAGATAGCTGCGCATCGCGGCTGTAATAGCGGTGCGTGACAGCCGCACGTCGATTGCCGGGGGGCTTCTGCCCTTCTGCGGAGCGTTCGTGCTGCAGAAGCCGCCGGCGTCCGATGGCTGGCCTCTTGTTTACCAGATAGCGAGGGCGCAGTCCGGAATGTCGCTACGTCGCGTGATTTTCAGTGATAAGTGTGAAGTGGCATATCATGAAACATTTACCTACCCCGGAATTGCGAGCTGATTAACTGACTAATGGATCAGCATTTTTAATTTAGATTCGAGCACAGACTGTAGCTAGGAGCATGTTGTGGTAACTGGGGCTTACATTCGTGTCCAGAACTGCTTCTTCCTCTACCGCATTTTTGATTCACTGTAAAGGTTTGTAAGTTACACCAAGGCAGCGTGTAAAATAATCTTTTTACCAGCACGTTTCTTTTCCCATCAGACACTGAAAATTTTAATATATTTGCGTTTTGCACGCGAGACATCTGAAAGCGTCCGAGGAAATTTTATCAAGAGGAAGCAAGATTAACAAATTGTCATTTATAATATAACAGATTCGGTGAGCTTTCAGATTTCTCGGAGTGATTGATTGACGGAGTTAGCATGGGTTACCATGGATTTGGCGATATGTTGATCGGCCTAGACTTTCATCACAACTGTCAGTTACCATTGCATTTGTAGTCTGTATTTCAAAAACATGATGAAACTTTGACCAATCAGAAATAAATACCGGGTGATCAAAAAGTCAGTATACATGCTTGGATTGACATGGGGTTTTACTATTAAAAAAAAAAGTTCAAAAAATATCCGACAGATGGCGCTTCATCTGATCAGAATAGGAATAATTAGCATAACAAAGTAAGACAAAGCAAAGATGATGTTCTTTACATTAAATGCTCAATATGTCCACCATCATTCCTCAACAGTAGGTGCAGTTGAGGAATAATGTTGTGAACAGCACTGTAAAGCATGTCCGGAGTTATGGTGAGGCATTGGCGTCGGATGTTGTCTTTCAGCATCCCTAGAGATGTCGGTCGATCGCGATACACTTGCGACTTCAGGTAACCCCAAAGCCAATAATCGCACTGACTGAGGTCTGGGGACCTGGGAGGCCAAGCATGACGAAAGTGGTGGCTGAGCACACGATCATCACCAAACGACGCGTCTAGCAATATTTGTTTTTTTTTTTGGTTCTAATAAAACCCCATGTCATTACAAGCATGTGTGTCAATTTTTACCTCTCTATCTACATTATTCCGTGGTTTATTAAATTTTCAAATTTATACTGGCATTTTGATCATCCGGTACATTGACCAAAAAAGAAAATTCTTTATTAAGCCTCATAAAAGAAAAAAACCTAGTACGGTACCTAAATCAAACGGTACTATCCATCATCAAAGCTATAAAGATACTAGGATGGAGTATCACACACAAAGCTCCAAATTTAGCTGAACTGAATACCTTAAATTTCATCCATCTTAAACATAAATCACGCGGTGCAGTTAGAGCTGAGGTTATCCATCCCTCATTTATTGAGTCAATATTGGGCACTTGCGGTCAAACAAAGCTCATTCCTTATTACCGATGATATTTAACATAACACGCTATACCTGAATCACTGTCCGAACCACAACAGCTTGCAATCTGACCAATATATATGTCTGACATTTGTTTTTCTTAATTGTTGGCAAATTAACAGTTACAAACGAGCCTTCGACCAGGCACCGCTGGTTAATGTTTGTATTCTTTAGCTCCACACTGTCATTGCCATCAATACTGTTTAGTAAATTGTGTGTCTGTAATTCTAGAATAACTTGATCAGTTGTCAAAGTAACCCCAAAACGGAGAAATCATGAGCATGACCTCATAGGTCGTAGATATATATACATGTGAACAAAAAAACTAATCAATGGTCTGTTTTGAAAATTAATCGAGTAACACACTTGATATAGTTGAAACTACCGATGGCCTTGCAGTCAAATGATATCGATGGATTTTGCACAGCCAGATTTCAATATACTTTATCCTATACTGTTATACACTGATGAACCAAAATAGTATCTTCACCTGCTTAATAGGTTGTTTGTCCGTCTTTGTAACAAAATACAGTAATTCGAAAAAGTATTCGTCTATTCGTAATTAAAAAAAAACTAAGTATATGTCACGTGAAAGGAAGGGAACATAAAATGTGAACATCCAGTCAAATGCAACGAACCGTGGTAAGTCATTTCTATTGATGGACGAGGCCGGCAGGAATGGCCGAGCGGTTCTAGGTGCTACAGTCTGGAACCGCACGCCCGCTACGTTCGCAGGTTCTAATCCTGCCTCGGGCATGGATGTGTGTGATGACCGTAGGTTAGTTAGATTTAATTAGTTCTAAGTTCTAGGGGACTGATGACCTCAGAAGTTAAGTCCCATAGTGCTCAGAGCCATTTGAACCTTTTTTTTTTTTTTTTTTTGATGGACAAGGAAATAAATACATCCATAGCGATAAAAATCTACATATGATAACAATGGCATCAGGAAATAGGGCATGGCTCTTGACATCACTTCTCACATCATGTATTCATGGCGCCAGGGTTCAAGTCGCTCAAAGTGGACTGGAGGGCCGTTTTCCTAATGTTGAGAGGCACATGACTGCAGCGGGTCGCCATGTTCCTTAGGCATACATAGCAACATCAAGCCTTAAGTATATTCGTTTTACATCAATATCCAGCAGTGGAAAAGGTCTGCACACAGTGGGTTCCACACAGTTGGTATATTAAGGAACTGATTAAAGAAATTAGGCTGAGAAAATTAAAAATCCTTATAAAACATCACAACAGGAGATGAAATTTTGAAATCAACTGTTTTGGTGTTCGGGGATGAAAGAAAACAAACTGAAGTATTTCATTCGATTAGCATTCCAAGAAATTATAACTTGTTTCTTTTGTACATGGTGGCAGCCAGTCAAGGAATATTTTAGGGAATTGGTTTAAAAAATTTATTTCAAAGGCCCAGTGAAATCTTTACAAGTTTTCTCCCAGAGTATTTTACGCTGTACCTACATGACACAAGTCGCTGTCTTGCAAAACCGAGGCCGTTCTGTCCAGTTAAAGCTGCTGACAAGAGACGCCCTGAGCCCTCTGCCGAAACGGCTAGCGAATTCACGCCATTGGTTGCAGCCAATAGCGTGAGTGGGATACAGGTCACGTGTGTGGACACTGGAGTGTTATGCGGTGCGGAACACAGTTGCCTCTCTCTCTTGTAATTCAGACCTCGAGCAGAACAGACTTCTTTTTGGAAGGCAGAGCCCCTGGCTCTGCTTTCCACGACCGGCCACCAACGTAAGTTAACATGAACCGCTTCCCATTCCGTTGCCCATTTCAATTAATTGTTCGACCACCTAGACTGGCCTAAAACTGGTAACTTCCGACGCTAGGCGCGCCCCTTGTACACCGTACATTGAAATATATCCTGTTTACTGTGCATAATTTCCTCAAATGGTTCAAATGGCTCTGAGCACTATGGGACGTAACATCTATGGTCATCAGTCCCCTAGAACTTAGAACTACTTAAACCTAACTAACCTAAGGACAGCACACAACACCCAGCCATCACGAGGCAGAGAAAATCCCTGACCCCGCCGGGAATCGAACCCGGGAACCCGGGCGTGGGAAGCGAGAACGCTACCGCACGACCACGAGATGCGGGCCATAATTTCCTCTTTTGTCATTTAACGGCAGCCCTGGGTGGCCACTCTCGAATCCTGACCGCTCGACCTCCTGCACACTGCCGGCACGAGGCATATGTAACAACCTTCTCCCTCCTTCCCTGCCCGTGTACATTAACATTGGTGTCAGAAGAGGGATCTTATACATTAACACTTTGTTTGCACTGGTTATGTCGCCTCTATTCCTTTAGTGACTCGCAGGACGCCGAACACTTTGACTACCAGTGGTTTTTCCTGAAATCACGGTCTTATTAATTACCTTTTTGAAGCAGCAGTGCCTCTAGCATTAACCCCTGACGCTATTGCAAGACAGAGACATCTAGTGGTACACTGAGGTAGTTTACAAACTTAGTGAATTGTAGCAGTCGCTTATAGTGCCCAAAGCAACAGTTAGTGCAGAGATTTTGCTTCTTGATTGTAGCAGATTGTAACGTGCGTTTTTTTCTTTTTTACTTAGTGGCCACATGGAGGACATTATTGACATTTGTAAGCAGGCTGTTTCTGTTTTCTTATTGGTAACGCCACGTAGCGCTCTGTATGAAAATCACTGGCTGTGCTGTGTGCAGTCTGTGGCTAGTTTGCATTGTTGTCTGCCATTGTAGTGTTGGGCAGCTGGATGTGAACAGCGCGTAGCGTTGCGCAGTTGGAGGTGAGCCGCCAGCAGTGGTGGATGTGGGGAGAGAGATGGCGGAGTTTTGAAATTTGTAAGACTGGATGTCATGACCTGCTATGTATATTATGAGTTTTCAACACTATTAAGGTAAATACATTGTTTGTTCTCTATTAAAATCTTTCATTTGCTAACTATGCCTGTCAGTAGTTAGTGCCTTCCGTAGTTTGAATCTTTTATTTAGCTGGCAGTAGTGGCGCTCGCTGTATTGCAGTAGTTCGAGTAACGAAGATTTTTGTGAGGTAAGTGATTTGTGAAAGGTATAGGTTAATGTTAGTCAGGGCCATTCTTTTGTATTGAAAGTCAGATTGCGTTGCGCTAAAAATATTGTGTGTCAGTTTAAGCACAGTCATGTATAATTGTTCAAAAAGGGGACGTTTCACAGTGAAACTAAGAATATCTAAAGTTACTGTAACATAGATATTAATTTGTAGTACTGCGTTTATGAGTGGTTTCAAAATGAAAACACTGGAGCAGTATGTAGTTTTGCTACAAAAATTATTAAATTTTGGGCACACTTTTCTTTGTTATTTAGGATTATATTTTATTTTAGGCATTACGAGTTCATGAAAGTTATGAGATGTGGGATTGTATAAAAAATAACACATGGAATGTTGGGTGGTTAAAAACTGTATATCCTAGCGGTTCCAAAGTGAAATCACCTCCTTAAAACAATTGATTGTTTACATTTTGCCAATTTCTTCTTGTATTCGTTGCGTACTACGATAATGAAATTTAATTTGTCAACCAGTTTACAATGATATTTGTTTTCGTGTTGAGTGTTCATGCTCAATCGTACACAAACCATCGATGAAATCAGGATGTCTTGCAATTAAACTCAATCATTTAGTACATTAGAAGACTAGCCACAACATCGTATAGCTTCTAAATCCTTCAAAAACTAATTTTTTTAGTTGAAAACATCATGGAGGGGAAAATATTTCAAAGATTGGTTCTAAGGCATCAAAAAATGTATAAACGTCAAAGGCAAATATCCTGAAAATTAACAAATGTCTTTTATTGTTTTTGTAGAAACGTAGAGCTAGCACTAGTACGCTTCAGCATATAATTCAAATGTACACTGATGTGACGAAACTCATGGGATAGCGATAAGCACATACGTAGATGACAGTAGTATTGCGTACACGGGGTATAAAAGAGATCGCCGCTCTCTAAGTAAAAGCAAAATTATTGTGCCCTCTGCTAAGGCCGAGACTAAGGTTCAGAGTTTTAGAGTCGGAACCAGAAAACGCGAGTGGGTTTTGCAGGCTACTGAATCATCCCATCTCCACCATGCAGAATCAACGTTTTACAAGCCAAACGAAAATCTGACAGAAAACAACAAATCTGACACAGTCACACTAGTCGAATCTCAATAGTCACCAAGCGATCCCCAACAATCGCAGCAAACTCAACAATCTCAGTCCGACCCAGAGCCAGGTAGTCATTGCCAAAGCGACGATGCTCCTCGTGAAACGGAATCTCTCGAAATACACGACGACGAAAGATTTCAAAAGATACGCTCCAGGCTTATCTCGAGACGAAACTCTACTGCGTCCACAGAAACCTGTGAGAACCCGGTGAACTTTGATCTGAACATTCAAACTAGATATGTTATCAATGAAAATCTGGACCCCAAGGAAACCGCTGGGTCTTTTCACACAACATTAAAACAACTTTGGATTGACGTCAATTTCAGAAGGGATAATGTCAAATGATGTGTTGGCAGAAGAGCCAACACCGTGTTGCTAGAGGAGGCCGAAATGCACGCGTTTAAGCTCACTCAGACTGGCGTGAGGTCTGGAACAATTAAAGGAGTTGAGTCTAATAAATAAAGTACGAAGCTCTTGGAATACTTAACTTTAATCCATAATTGGAGAACATCGCTCTTGATGATACATAATTACAATCTCAATATAAACTGGTAATGGTGCCTTGCTAGGTCGTAGCAAATGACGTAGCTGAAGGCTATGCTAACTATCGTCTCGGCAAACGAGAGCGTATTTGTCAGTATATCATCACTAGCAAAGTCTGCTGTACAACTGGGGCGAGTGCTAGGACGTCTCTCTAGACCTGCCGTGTGGCGGCGCTCGGTCTGCAATCACTGACAGTGGCGACAGGCGGGTCCGAGTTATACTAATGGACCGCGGCCGATTTAAAGGCTACCACCTAGCAAGTGTGGTGTCTGGCGGTGACACCACATCAAACTCACCACCTACCAAACTGACTTTTTTTGAAGTAACTTGTCACCACTTAAAGACCGGAAGTAACTATCGAGACAGCAAACTCATACAACAAACCGCAACCTGATTGGAGACACCAGGGACTCTTCCTAAGTGTCGTCATAACTAATGTCGATCACGACGGATTGGTGAAGCCACTACCGCCGCAACCAACACAATGCAAAAAATGCAGCATACCTCCGAAAATTGTCGCAACGAAACCATATGGAAAATATAGCGAACCTCACCTGAATTACAACTGCAACTAGATTCTAAAAGTCAAACACCTAAATGCAGCAATTGTGATCAAAACTGCTGAAAAAAGGCCGAAGCAACCCATCTCCGCCGACAGAACAGAAAAGATGAAGTGCGTTGATGAACTTAACTCCTGCGTGCATTCACCACTCCAGTACTCAGCATTCTTCTGGAACGTAGATACCTCATTACCGAAGCGTTAATAACGGTTTCCAAAAAGTTCCTCTGGCGGGATACAGAAATAACGCACGCCTGGAACAACATACACATTTACTTCAGGAACCCGTTAGAGCCATTCTACAAATTTGGTAATCTTTTCACATTCACGTCCAGAAAAGACACTGCAACTATATGATTTGTCAACTCAGATGGTTTTCGTTTTAAAAAGGAGGCCCTAAAAAACTGATTTGAGAACAAAATATTACAATTATTGGAACTGCCGAAACAAAATGTTTCGGCAAAGACATAAGCCTTCTCGATTATTACGCCACAGGTTAGACAAACCCAAAACAGGCAGAGGAAGATATTCACAAGGAGGAGTTACCATCTTTCACACAAAAGAAGAGGTCGCCATAAGACTTGATTTACCAGAAAAAACTTGAACGTCCACTAAGAAATTTTCCTAAACGTAGTAGGAAAATGAAGAAAACCCATCTTCTTCAGAGCTGTATACCTTCCACTGAGAATCTGCCAACAGATGTCTATCATTACATCTCTACAGTTGGCCCAGCAATCATCACAGGAAACCTTAATTCCAGAACCACTGTTCTTGCCGACACGACAAAACCAACAACAAAAATGGCGATCTCCTCATTGCAACTCTAAACGACAATATGATCCACCTAGAAAATAATTCACCTACTTTCATCAATCACACGGAGCCTCAGTAGCCCATCACATTATTTGCACGCTGCAAATTACTAGTCTCTGCGGTGAAGTGGAAATAGGTGACAGCATTTCCAACGGCGACCTCCTTATCATCATAAAAACAACGACTATTACCCAGTCAAAAATGACAAACACAAAACGAAAACTTTCATCATCTCCAAAAACCTTAACGTAGAAACTTCAGAACATTGTTTTTAAGAAAAAGCCAAACACTAAAGCCATTAATGCTACAGAAGAACTTGTCAACTACAACCATCTAACCGACCAAACGATACACTTTGCTATCACTAACAATGAACCAGAGAAAACCGCCATACAACGTAAGGACAGGCTTCATACAAATATTCGTAACCTAACGAAGTAAAAAAGTAAATTCTGTAGACTAATTAAACAACAACTTAACGAAAGGGCATAAACGGAATGGAACTCCCGTAACAATCAAATTGAGAGTGGACGTTAATATTTCTTTGGTAAATTGGCCTTTGATTCTTCTGTGGCGTGAATTGTTGAGAGGAGTCGGAAGCGGTCGGACGCAGCGTGCAGTGGAGGGAAGCCGCGCGACATGAGAGGTTGCAGCCTGCCGTGATCGAGCTAGTAGCGCCGGAGGAAAATTTGGTGTTAATTGAGTATTTTTGGTAATTTGCCTTTTTGCTGCATGCAGCTGTTGCTTGCTTGCTCACTGGAGGGGTATTGTCATACCTGTACCGAGCGAGGTGGCGCAGTGGCTAGCACACTGGACTCGCATTCGGGAGGACGACGGTTCAATCCCGCATCCGGCTATCCTGATTTAGGTTTTCCGTGATTTCCCTAAAATCGCTCCAGGCAAATGCCGGGATGGTTCCTTTGAAAGGGCACGGCCGACTTCCTTCCCCGTCCTTCCCCAATCCGATGAGACTGATGACCTCGCTGTCTAGTCTCCTCCCCCAAACAATCCAATCCAATCCATATCTGTGTATGCATACTACGAGAGTAATATTCATATCTTTGTTGCGGCCTGAGACTGGATCATTGATTACAGACAATGTGGAAGAATGCTAATCATACCATCGAAGAAATGGAAAGGTCCGTGAAAAGTCTGTCAGAGTTTAAATAATCAATTTTGTGAATATAGTAAATTAAAGTGTTTATTGGTTTATTTCAGTTTTGCGCCGCCGAAGGCTAGTAGACCAAACCCCTCCTGATCATTCAGTTTCTATATGAAAAAATATAGCAGTAGTTTTACCAGTAGTTGTGACCATGCATTGCACTCTGCATGGATCACAGTATTTCTTTTGAATTATTTTAGCATGTCGCTGATCACGTAGCTGCAGCAGCAAGAGAGGCAAGCTGTCTTCAGTACAGGAGCATTGCAATACAATTCTTAGGAGACTTTAGAGAATATCTTAAAACTCGTAGTCATATACTAGAGAATTGATTTCTTAGGATTTGTAGTGTGCTGTCTTTTAAACTGTGTTGTGAATGCGTCAATTTAGCAGCGTCCAACATAAATATTTAAATATGTCTACAGTTCTAAATTGTCACTCAATTAGTGCATTACCCAGCTAGAATATGACATGAGAATGAATGTGAACTAAATTGAAACGCACGACCGTTTTCATATGTTGTCTATAAAGAAGTGTATCTGTTTAAAATTATTCAATTAGGTTCGTTGACTACTTTCATACGAACTTAGTTCACTCTTGAGTATTACTTCACTTTTATAACACGGAGACATACAACACTGGAATCGGCTAATTTTACTCGAAAGATTTCTGAGCTTTAGCTGAGAAAGTTTTATGCTCTGACACCAGCAAAGAATGGTAGAAGTTAAAATAGTTTCTCATAGCATAGATTTTGAAATACAATAAAGTTATCTTTACGTGAATTCTTTTTACAATGGCAAATATGTATATCTGAATTGTTCGGCAATTTAAACTCGCCGCGTAAAGCTTCCATGAAATGGCGGGAGAACATCGGTATATCACAGAATCGATCTGTTCCCATTACATGAAAATAATTGACTGAATTCGATTTGAAAGAAACATTTATCAGCATTAAATATTTGTTCTCAGCATTTTTAATCTGAAATAAAACTATTACGCTCGCCAATAAAATCATATAAATATATTACCGCTAATGGCGGCGTTTGTAACATCCACGTGATAAATTTTAGCTACAGTGCGACGAGAGGAAATTATGCCTCTAAGAGTTACAAACATTATCTATCCGACATATGAAAAAAACGATGATAAATATTAATTATTTATATAATATTTTATGATGTAATTGGACATATCGATGTGTATCATACAAAGAGAATGATAATTGTAAATTCCTTTTTTGATCTGCGTTTGTCTTCTTTTGTTTTTACCTTTTGTTGGTTTTTGTAGGTTCAGGACGCAAGACGCGTATCAAACTGAGGTCTGTTAAGAAATTGTAATTATTCGTTAATTATTACTTGAGAATAGAGTTCATTATTATTAAAAATATGAGTGAATAATTATTTGTAACTTTAATTCCTCTCTCAATAAGCATTATCTGTGTTAATTATTTCTTTCCACTGTAAGGAGCGCAGCCATTGATGATAGCGATTTGTATCGCTTTTTTTTTTGTCTGTGTTCCTTAGAAGAAAATCAAATGTTTGCTTGATGAAGTCTAAATAGTGCACAATACGAAAGTAAATTTTAATAAGCATTTCAAATACTTATATTTGCTCTAACAATAGAAAGTCTCTATCAATTGTCTGCCGCCATCTTAACAATTATCTCAGCGGCAAATTCAAATTACGCAACTCTGCAGACATAAATGCCGAAGGTAATACAAATGTGTAGAAATAAATGTGCACCGGTGGTCCCGAACTCATTTTAATGAAAATAATTCCAATCAGATTGGTTCTTTAAAAAAAATGGGTCAAATGGCTCTGAGCACTATGGGACTTAACATCAATGGTCATCAGTCCCCTAGAACTTAGAACTACTTAAACCTAACTAACCTAAGGACATCACACACATCCATGCCCGAGGCAGGATTCGAACCTGCGACCGTAGCAGTCGCGCAGCTCCGGACTGAGCGCCTAGAACCGGGTTCTTTAAAAACAGGTCTCATAGCACGATTGTTATAACAAACTTTTCTAGTTCATGTATGGAGCCGAAATTAATTACTCACGAGTTTCGAAGAATATTGTTCCAGGTAACATACGTCAGTGTTGTGCGCGGCTGATTTTCGGTGGTTTTAATGCTCATTTTGCTGAAGATAAGTGTTTCCATCATAATTCATAGTTATATAGAATCTGTTGTATGAACCGTGATTTAGTGACACTTACACAACTTACAGACAACACTTTAACACGACGTTAACTTGAAGTTCTTTAGCAACTTGACCAAATCGTTAGCCGGCAGAAAAATTATTTAGTAATTACTCAATGTAATAAAATAAGATTATCATTTTCATTTACAAATTAATGAAATACCAAACCACTGAATAACACAGCGAACGCCACACGTTGCAGCTCGTCCGCAGCGAAGCAAAGATGGAGTGCAGAGGATCAAGATTAGTAATATTATTACAGTAAATATGAGATAAACTTGTATAACGTTATTCCCTATTTTTCTCCAATAATTTACAAAGGGGGTTCAAAACGTTCTGCACAGTCGTCTCTAATATTTTTTTTATTTTTTTGCAGGAGGAGAATGAAATTTTTTGTGAACATACGTGGAACATTTCGCTATACATTGCTAACAATGCGGCATCGGCTTATTTGTGCTCGTGACCGTATCGGTTGGTGCCTAAACGACGGCAAAAATTTTGGCCTGGTGAGCAAAGTCCCGATTTCAGTTCGCAAGAGCTGATAGAAGGGCTCGCCGGCCGGAGTGGCCGTGCGGTTCTGGGCGCTACAGTCTGGAGCCGAGCGACCGCTACGGTCGCAGGTTCGAATCCTGCCTCGGGCATGGATGTGTGTGATGTCCTTAGGTTAGTTAGGTTTAATTAGTTCTAAGTTCTAGGCGACTGATGACCTCAGCAGTTAAGTCGCATAGTGCTCAGAGCCATTTGAACCATTTGATAGAAGGGCTCGAGTGTGGTCCAGGCCCCACGAAGCCATAGACTCCACTTATCGACAAGGCACTGTGCAGGCTGGTGACAGTTGTGAAGTGGACTGGGCTTGTAACATACCTTGACTAGTGCTGCAGGGTGGGAGCGGCGTGAGTACATTAGCGGATCCGTTCAACAAAGTTAATATACAGGGTGGTCCATTAATAGTGACCGGGCCAAGTATTTCACGAAATAAGCATCAAACGAAAAAACTACAAAGAACGAAACTCGTCCAGCTTGAAGGGGGAAACCAAATGGATCTATGGTTGGCCCGCTACATGGCGCTGCCATAGGCCAAACATATATCAACTGCGTTTTTTAAAATAGGAACCCCGATTTTTTATTATAAATTCGTGTAAGGCGTAAAGAAATATAAATGTTTTAATTGGACCACTTTTTTCGCTTTGTGATAGATGGCGCTGTAATAGTCACAAACGTATAAGTACGTGGAATCACGTAACATTCCGCCAGTGCGGACGGTATTTGCTTCGTGATACATTATCCGTTTTCAAATGGACCGTTTACCAATTGCGGAAAATGTCGATATCGTGTCGATGTATGGCTATTGTGATCAAAAGGCCCAACGGGCGTGTGCTATGTATGCTGCTCGGTATCATCTACATCTACATCTACATTTATACTCCGCAAGCCACCCAACGGTGTGTGGCGGAGGGCACTTTACGTGCCACTGTCATTACCTCTCTTCCCTGTTCCAGTCGCGTATGGTTCGCGGGAAGAACAACTGCCGGAAAGCCTCCGTGCGCGTTCGAATCTCTCTAATTTTACATTCGTGATCTCTTCGCGAGGTATAAGTAGGGGGAAGCAATATATTAGATACCTCATCCAGAAACGAAACCTCTCGAAACCTGGACAGCAAGCTACACCGTGATGCAGAGCGCCTTTCCTGCAGAGTCTGCCACTTGAGTTTGCTAAACATCTCCGTAACGCTATCACGCTTACCCAACAACCCTGTGACGAAACGCGCCGCTCTTCTTTGGGTCTTCTCTATCTCCTCTGTCAACCCGACCTGGTACGGATCCCACACTGATGAGCAATTCTCAAGTATAGGTCGAACGAGTGTCTTGTAAGCCACCTCCTTTGTTGATGGACTACGTTTTCTAAGGACTCTCCCAATGATTCTCAACCTGGCACCCGCCTTACCAACAATTAA
This sequence comes from Schistocerca nitens, assembly GCF_023898315.1. Classification (NCBI taxonomy): domain Eukaryota; kingdom Metazoa; phylum Arthropoda; class Insecta; order Orthoptera; family Acrididae; genus Schistocerca; species Schistocerca nitens. The sequence continues at coordinate 342,218,934 of NC_064619.1, forward strand.
TTTTATAAGATCATTCAACTTCAAATCGTTCCGTAGGCGTACTCCCAGATACTTTACAGAAGTAACTGCTACCAGTGTTTGTTCCGCAATCATATAATCATACAATAAAGGACACTTCTTCTATGTATTCGCAATACATTACATTTGTCTATATTAAGGGTCAGTTGTCACTCCCTGCACAAAGTGCCTATCAGCTGCAGATCTTTCTGCATTTCGCTACAATTTTCTAATGCTGCAACTTCTCTGTATACTACTGCATCATCCGCGAAAAGCCGCATGGAACTTCCGACACTATCTACTTGGTCATTTATACATATTGTGAAAACCAATGGTCCCATAACTGGCCCCTGAGGCACGCCAAAGGTTACTTTAACGTCTGTAGACGTCTCTCCATTGAGAGCAACACGCTGTGTTGTGTTTGCTAAAAGCCGGCCGCGGTGGTCTAGCGGTTCTGGCGCTGCAGTCCGGAACCGCGGGACTGCTACGGTCGCAGGTTCGAATCCTGCCTCGGGCATGGGTGTGTGTGATGTCCTTAGGTTAGTTAGGTTTAAGTAGTTCTAAGTTCTAGGGGACTTATGACCTAAGATGTTGAGTCCCATAGTGCTCAGAGCCATTTGAACCATTTTTTTGTTTGCTAAAAACTCTTCAATCCAGCCACACAGCTGGTCTGATATTCTGTAGGCTCTTACTTTGTTTATCAGGCGACTGTGGAACTGTATCGAATGCCTTACGGAAGTGAAGGAAAATGGCATCTACCTGGGAGCCTGTATCTAATATTTTATGGGTCTCATGAACAAATAGAGCGAGTTGGGTCTCACACGATCGCTGTTTCCGATATCCATGTTGTTTCGTACAGAGCAGATTCTGAGTTTCCAGAAATGACATGATACACGAGCAAAAAACATTTCCTGAAATTCTACAACAGATCGATGTCAGAGATATAGGCCCATAGTTTTTCGCATCTGCTCGACGACCCTTCTTGAAAACAACGTCTAAGTGTCCGGACCGTTCGCCGGATAGTTACGTTATTTAAGAAAACATGAAGTGTTCAGCCACATGTGAAACGTCAACCACGACCTGCAACAAATGTTGAAGCCCAAGTAGATGTTTTAGCTGCTGTCGCGGCTAATCCGCACATCAGTGGCAGACAAATTGCGCGAGAAGCGGGAATATCAAAAACGTCGGTGTTGAGAATGCTACATCAACATCGATTGCACCCGTACCATGTTTCTATGCACCAGGAATTGCATGGCGACGACTTTGAATGTCGTGTACAGTTCTGCCATAGGGCACAAGAGAAATTACAGGACGATAACAGATTTTTTGCACGTGTTCTATTTAGCGACGAAGCGTCATTCACCAACAGCGATAACGTAAACTGGCATAATATGCACCATTGGGCAACGGAAAATCCGCGATGGCTGCGACAAGTGGAACATCAGCGACCTTGGCGGCATTATGGGAGGAAGGATAATTGGCTCCCGTTTTATCGATGGCAATCTAAATGGTGCAATGTATGCTGATTTCCTACGTAATGTTCAACCGATATTATTACAAGATGTTTCACTGCATGACAGAATGGCGATGTACTTCCAACATGATGGATGTCGGCACATAGCTCACGTGCGGTTGAAGCGGTATTGAATAGCATATTTCATGACAGGTGGATTCGTCGTCGAAGCACCGTACCATGGCCCGCAAATTCACCGGATCTGACGTCCCCGGATTTCTTTCTGTGGGGAAAGTTGAAGGATATTTGCTATCGTGATCCACCGAGAACGCCTGACAACATACTTCTGCGCATTGTCAATGCATGTGGGAACAGTACGGAAGGCGAACTACTCGCTGTTGAGAGGAATGTCGTTACACGTATTGCCAAATGCACTGAGGTTGACGGACATCATTTTGACCATTTATTGCATTAATGTGGTATTTACAGGTAATCACGCTGTAACGGCATGCGTTCTCAGAAATGATAAGTTCACAAGGGTACATGTATCACATTGGGACAACCGAAGTAAAATGTTCAAACGTATCTACGTTCTGTACTTTAACTTAAAAAACCTACCTGTTACCAACCGTTCGTCTAAAATTATGAGCCATATGCATGTGACTGTTACAGCGCCATCTATCTCAAAGCGGAAACAGTGATTCAACTTAAACATTGAAATTTCTTTATGGACTACACGAGTATGTATTAGAAATGTGGATTCCTATTCAAAGAACGCATTTGATATCCGTTTGACCTATGGTACGGCCATCTAGCGGGCCAATCATAGCGCTATCTAATTTTCCCCTTCAAACTAGACAAGTTTCGTTATTTGTAGTCGACTCGTTTCACGCTTAAGAAATTTAACCCGGTAATTAGCAATGGACCAACCTGTATATCTCGAGATGGCGTCTTTCGCCTGCGAGAGCGAAATACGAGTATTTATTCCTTGACTTAGCGTTGCTCCATGGCGAGCGAAGAAAAGTAAGAAAATCGGAATGTAACGGGACTTAATTGCGAGACAGGATAACGAGAGGACGTGTATGAAGTGTGTTCAATGAAACAGTCATTGTTAGCCGTCATTGCCTAGAATTTGTCTTCTTAGAGATTCACAAGCGATATGTAACGTTAATGTGGAGTTTAGTAACAGCCAGAATACACTCTGTTGCATTTCAAAGGTAAATTCGCGTATTTATTTTTGATCAAAGGGTTCTGTGATGAACTGTTATGTGCTACAAGCTTGTATAGGACTTCGAACGTTTGGTGGTCGATGTTTGCTGTAGAACCTGCTTCAGTAACATGGTCAAAAGCATATAGAAAGTTTTCACTGTTAAAACGAACTCATGTCACTCGCAGACATTCAACGAATGATCAAATGCGAATGGCAGTGTTCCAATTCGAGAAGATCCTATAGAAGTTTTTTTATTTTTTTATTTTTTTTATGTTTCAACAATTTTACAGCCGCCCGTCTGAGTCGGCAGCTGCTTCTACACCAGGGGAGTGACTTGTATGCGTGTAGGAAATTACGTACTGTATGCTGTGGGAATAGTCTACGTCGCTCGAGATATGGTCCTTCATAGACATACAACAAGAGACGCTACACACACTATTTCAGTAACAAGGAGTTTAATATTACCAGCTTAAAAACACTAATTTCTACTTTTGAGCAGTAATACAAACATCAAAAAAAGTTTTGCATCACCCCGGTTCCCAGAACTCCTGAAGATAGACGTTGACTTTGGATATGGTATCACAGACACAGTCCCTTTGACTGTTCAGAGATGTCACTAAACCCGCCCAAAGATGTAAACAACCATGCATGAGTGGTGCCTATTAGATGGAGGGGATCCGACAGCCGATCAGTTCGAGTCATTCCACCTGGAAGGAGGTACACGACGCGTGTTGTCTGTAGTTCAACCATGCCTAGACGGTCAATACCGCGGTTCGATCGCGGTCGCATTGTTACTTTGTGGCAGGAAGGGCTCTCAACAAGGGAAGTGTCCAGGCGTCTCGGAGTGAACCGAAGCGATGTTGATCGGATATGGAGGAGATACAGAGAGACAGGAACTGTCGATAACATACATCGCTCAATCCGCACAATGGCTACTACTGCAGTGGATGACCGCTACCTACGGATTATGGTTCGGAGGAACCCTGACGGCAACGCCACCATGTTGAATAATGTTTTTCGTGCAGCCACAGGACGTCGTGTTACGACTCAAACTGTGCACAATAGGATGCATGATTCGCAACTTCACTCCCGACGTCCATGACGAGGTCCATCTTAGCAACCACGACACCATGCAGAGTGGCACATATGGGCCCAGCAACATGCCGAATGGACCGCTCAGGATTGGCATCACGTTCTCTTCACCGATGAGCGTCGCATATGGCTTCAACTAGACAATCGTCGGAGACGTGTTTGGAGGCAACCAGGTCAGGCTGAACGCCTTAGACACACTGTCCAGCGAGTGCAGCAAGGTGGAGGTTCCGTACTGTTTTGGGGTGGCATTATGTGGGTCCGACGTACGCCGCTGGTGGTCATGGAAGGCGCCGTAATGGTTGTACGATACGTGACTGCCATCCTCCGACCGATAGTCCAACCATATCGGCATCATATTGGCAGGACATTCGTCTTCATGGACGACAATTCGCGCCCCCATCGTGCACATGTTGTGAATGACTTCCTTCGGGATAAAGACATCGCTCGACTTGAGTGGCCAGCATGTTCTCCAGACATAAACCATATTGCACATGCCTAGGATAGATTGAAAAGGGCTGTTTATGGACGACGTGACCCGCCAACCACTCTGAGGGATCTATGCCATATCGTCGTTGAGGAGTGGGACAATCTGGACCAACAGTGCCTTGATGAATTTGAGGATAGTATGCCACGACGAATACAGGCATGCACCAATGCAAGAGGACGTGCTACTGGGTATTAGGGGTACCGGTGTGTGCAGCAATCTGGACCACCACCTCTGAAGGTTTCGTTGTGTGGTGGTACAACATGCAATGTGCGGTTTTCATGAGCAATAAAAAGGGCGGAAATGATGTTTATGTTGATCTCTATTCCAATTTTCTGTACAGGTTCCAGAACTCTCGGAACCGAGGTGATGCAAAACTATTTTTGATGCGGGTATTATAGCCTTCCGGTCCAACTGAACCAATGGTTGCCTGGAAATTGTTATGATCTACTACTTGGAGTCCATTTGCAGCCATTGATGGACTAAATGTTTCCAAACGACAGCGGAATTTTTATAGATGACAATGCGCCGTGCCACCGGGCCACAGTAGTTCGCGACTGGTTTGAAGAACATACTGGACAAATCGAGCAAATGATTTGTCCACACACATCGTCCGACAAAAATCCCATCAAATATTTATCGGACGTAATCAGGAGGTCAGTTCGTGCACAAAATTTTGCACCATCAACACTTTAAAAGTTAGGCACGCGTGTAGAGGCAGCATAGCTCAATACTTCTGCAGAGAACTTCCAATGACGTGTTGAGTCGAAATCGCGTCGAGCCAGGCAAAAGGAGATTCGACAGGATATTAGGAGGTATCCCATGACTTTTGTCACCTCAGTGTACGTGAAGATAAGACGTAATATAGTAATACTGATTACCACAATGAATAAAAAATGTGATCACCTGTCGTAGCGGGCCTGCTATAATTCCAGGCGTGAATAATTGCCGACATTAATAGATTCACTTTTCATATTCCCGCGTCACGGGAACTACAGAGCGACCTCACAGAGTGTCCAGCGGTAATGACGGTGATGAATGCGGCTCGCTGAATGGGAGGAAGCGGTGGTTTTATTGGAGCGAGCAGCGGGCTGGCGCTTCTATACGACTGCGGCCGGCCGCACCTGCCGCTGCATCTGCCGCGCAGCCAGCAGCTAGCTACACACTGATTCACGCGCTCCGCTCTGCCGCCAGGTTCCCACTCCTGTAATCCGACCGTTGTCTGGCACGGCGGCGGAAAAGTCGCTCCACACTCACACACAAGCGAAACAGAATGAATTTCCAACGACAACAATTATACAACAGGCCATTAAAATTGCCACACCAAGAAGAAATGCAGATATAAAGGGATATTGATTGGACAAATATATTGTACTAGAACTGACAAATGGTTCAAATGGCTCTGAGCACTATGGGACTTAACATCTATGGTCATCAGTTCCCTAGAACTTAGAACTACTTAAACCTAACTAACCTAAGGACATCACACAACACCCAGCCATCACGCTAGAACTGACATGTGATTGCATTTTCACGCAATTTAGGTGCATAGATCCAAAGAAATGAGTACTCAGAACAACCACCTCTGGCCGTAATAACGGCCTTGATACGCCTGGGCATTCAGTCAAGCCGGCCAGTGTGGCCGAGCGGTTATAGGCGCTTCAGTCTGGAACCGCGAGACCGCTAAGGTCGCAGGTTCGAATCCTGCCTCGGGCATGGATGTGTGTGATGTCCTTAGGTTAGTTAGGTTTAAGTAGTTCTAAGTTCTAGGGGACTGATGACCTCAGAAGTTAAGTCCCATAGTGCTCAGAGCCATTCAGTCAAACAGAGCTTGGATTGCGTGTACAGGTACAGCTGCCCATGCAGCTTCAACACGATACCACAGTTCATCAAGAGTAGTGACTGGGGTATTGTGACGAGCCAGTTGCTCGGCCACCATTGACCAGACGTTTTCAGTTGGTGAGAGATCTGGAGAATGTGCTGGCCAGGGCAGCAGTTGAACATTTTCTGTATCCAGATAGGCCCTTACAATACCTCCAACATGCGGTCGTGCATTATCCTGCTGATGGGTAGGGTTTCGCAGGGATCGAATGAAGCCGGCCGAAGTGGCCGTGCGGTTAAAGGCGCTGCAGTCTGGAACCGCAAGACCGCTACGGTCGCAGGTTCGAATCCTGCCTCGGGCATGGATGTTTGTGATGTCTTTAGGTTAGTTAGGTTTAACTAGTTCTAAGTTCTAGGGGACTAATGACCTCAGCAGTTGAGTCCCATAGTGCTCAGAGCCATTTTTTGGATCGAATGAAGGGTAGAGCCACAGGTCGGAACACATCTGAAATGTAATGTCCACTGTTCAAAGTGCCGTCAATGCGAACAAGAGGTGACCGAGACGTGTAACGACGTGCCACAGCAATGCCTAGGCGACGTGCATGGCGTCGTCGCTGGCGGCGCAGCGTTCCTGTGTATCGCAGTTTGAAGGCTATTGATATTGATTTGGCTGGACAGTTTAATAAACAACAATTAATTGGAGGTCCAAATGTTTTTCGTGGACTCCATTTGAACTTTACATGTGATGTACAAGCAGTTTTTGGAGGTAGTACATGGCTCACGCTTGCTGTTGTATGGGGCAATCATGCAGATTATGGTGGCCTTGAAGCGTTTCCAGATGCAAATATTTTGACATGGAAGACGTGGAGTATAGCAGAGACAACAGGACTTTTGGCTAAACAGCCTTATGGTACACTTGTTCCAAGTATGCCATTTGTGTTGAGTACTAGAAAGAAGAAAAAATTAAATGCCGATGAGTACCTGTTTATATGGGCTAAGATTGGTAATGGAAATTGTAAAATAAAGATCAATGGTGACTGTATGTTATATTGCAGGCAATAAAGTTGTCCTGCCCGAGAACCATCCTTATCTATCCCGTGAGATTTTTTTTTAAAAAGGTATAAAACACTATTCACTTTTTGTTTGGTGGCCGTGCGAGTCTTGGTTGCTCGCTAGGCGGGTGACCTTGAAGCGGACTTAGCCGCTGTACGAGGCTTGCGCGCGCAGTTCGAATCGTGGCGGGCGTTTGAATCCGGGCAACACGGGTGATACGCCAGTATGGCGATGACGAATACACGCTTCCAATGTGCGTTCACCGCGATGTCGCCAAACATGCATGCGACCGTCATGATGCTGTAAACAGAACGTGGATTCATCCGAAAAAATGACGTTTTCCCATTCGTGCACCCAGGTTCGTCGTTGAGTACACCATCGCAGGCGCTCCTGTCTGTGATGCAGTGTCAAGGGTAACCGCAGCCATGGTCTCCGAGCTGATAGTCCATGCTGCTACAAACGTCGTCGATCTGTTCGTGCCGATGGTTGTTGTCCTACAAAAGTCCCCATCTGTTGGCTCATGGATCGAGACGTGGCTGCCCGATCCGTTACAGCCACGCGGATAAGATGCCTGTCATCTTGACTGCTAGTGATACGAGGCCGTTGGGATCCTGCACGGCGTTCCGTATTACCCTCCTGAACCCACCGATTCCATGTTCTGCTAACAGTCATTGGTTCTCGACTAACGCGAGCAGCAATGTCGCGATACGATAAACCGCAATCGCGATAGTCTACAATCCGACCTTTATCAAAGTCGGAAACGTGATGGTACGCATTTCTCCTCCTTACACGAGGCATCACAACAACGTTTCACCAGAAAACGCCGGTCAACTGCTGTTTGTGTATGAGAAATCGGTTGGAAACTTTCCTCATTTCAGCGCGTCGTAGGTGTCGCCACCGGCGCCAACCTTGTGTGAATGCTCTGAAAAGCTAATCATTTGCATATCACAGCATCTTCTTCCTGTCGGTTAAATTTCGCGTCTGTAGCACGTCATCTTCGTGGTGTAGCAGTTTTAATGGCCAGTAGTGTAAATTACTGACGATCTCCAGCCGTGGTTAAGGGACGCCTTGGTGGAGCCTAAACAGTGTATGACAATTAGCTCACTGTCTAAATCCCGGCAGATTAAAATTGTTAGCTGGGATTCGAACCTGGGACCTTAGGTTCATTCTGGGAACTATTCCCCTTGCTATAGCTAAGCCGGTTCTCCACAGCATTCTTTCCTCAGGGAGTGCTATTCCCGCAATGTATGTAGGAGAGCTTCTATTGAGATTAGAAAGAAGGACAATAGTGCTTTTCGAAAAGAGTGTCCCTTCCCTTCCAGTGATTCCCATTTAAATTCCCGAAGCATCTCTGATATACTTGCGTCTTCTCTGAAATTGCAAAAAAAAAAAAAAAAAAAAAAGAAACAGCGGAGAGTTTTCTTGTTCGGGAAAGCAAATAAAAGTGTCATTAATGAATATCTTCATAGTCAGCTCCAACCATTCACAGCGGGACACAAATATATTGAGAATCTTTGGACGGAATTTAAAGGTATTGTCCACCACGTGCTAGAGAAACATGTACCAAAAATATAGCGGAGGGAAGGGATCCACCTTGGTTCAACAAACATATTAGGAAGTTGTTGAGAAAGCAGAGAATTCTGCACAGTCGTTTTAAACGTAGTCGCTGCCTCTCTGACAAACAGAAATTATGCGAAATGAAAGCAGCTGTCAAAAGGTCGATGAGAGATTCTTTTAACGAATTTGAAAGCAATGTTTTATATTCCTTTCCTTCTAAAAATAACCCCAAAAAATTTTGGACGTACGTAAAATCTATGAACGCTACAAATAATTCAGTACCCTCTCTTGCTGACAGTATCGGTAATGTAAAGGAGGATGATAAACAGACGGCCGAAATTCTAAACCTACATTTCAAAAACTCGTTTACGGTAGAGGACTGTAGCACCGTTCCCCTTTACATTTATCGAACAAACGCAAGAATGGCTGACATAGTGTTTAGTGTATCTGGGATTGTACAACAGTTAAGATCCCTAGACGCCAGGAAGGCATCTGGCCCAGATGGTATCCCCGTAAGATAATATGTTGGCTATGGTACAAATAGAGCACCATTCTTATCCACCATCTTTCAGAAATCACTGAAACAGTGTAAAGTTCCACAGGATTGGAAGAAGGTCCAGGTCATAGCAATTTATAAAAAGAGGAGAAAATCGGACGCACATAATTATCGGACAATTTCACTGACATCGATTTGTTGTAGAATCATGGAACTTATTTTGTGGTCAGACATAATGACCCTTCTAGACTCTGAGAAGCACGATTTTAGGGAACAGAGGTCATGCGAGACACAGCTGGCCCTCTTTGCGCATGATATACAACAGGCTCTAGATACCGGCTCCCAGGTTGATGCCATATTTCTCGACTTTCGAAAGGTATTCGACTCAGTTGCGTATTGTCGCTTGCTCCAAAAAGTGCGCGCTTACGGTCTATCCGATGACATACGAGGTTGGATAGAAAGGTTTCTAACAGACAGAGAGCAGTATGTCGTCCTGAATGGGTTGCCTTCAACATAAACAAGCGTAACTTCAGGTGTGCCCCAGGGCAGCGTAGTAGGTCCGCTGCTTTTCACGATTTACATAAACAATCTGGTTGGTGGTATTGACAGCGGTATACACTGTTTGCCGATGATGCTGTAGTCTACAGGAAAGCAGTATCACACGAAAGTTTTGAACAAATCAATGAGTATTTGCAGAAGATAAATGCATTAAACGCACGGTGTAATGACTGGCAGTTATTTCTTAATATTAGTAAGTGTAACCTATTGCGTGTAACAAGGCGGAAATCCCCATTAATGTACGAGTACAAAATAAATGTGCAGTCTTTGGAAGCGATAACATCAGTAAAGTATCTGTGTGTGACTATTCGAAATGATCTCAACTGGAACGATCAAATTAAACAAGTAACGGGCAAGGCGAACTCTAGATTGCGGTTTATTGGTGGAATCCTGAAGCGATGCAGTCCTTCAACAAAGGAAAAATGCTTACAATACGTTAGTTCGTCCAGTATTAGAGTATTCTCGTCTGTATGGGACCCTTACCAGTTGGGTCTGATTCAAGAGATAGAGAAGGTCCAAAGAAGAGCATCAAGGTTCGTGACTAGTACATTTAGCCATCGCGAGAGCGTTACAAATCCCATAGAAAGTTTGAAGTGGGACACACTTGAAGATAGACAACGTGCTAAATGGAAGGGGCAGCTCACTAAATTCCGAAATCCGATCTTCGCCGAGGATGTAGAGCATATATTATTACCACCAAGTTTCAAATCGCGCACTGATCACGGGAGTGGAACAGTGGGGAGGGGAGGGGGGGGGGGGGGAATATGACTTTAGCGCGAATTGTGCCCTCCACCACACACCGCTTGGTGGCTATCGGAGTATGTATGTAGATGTAGATGTAGATGTAGAACCTCCTGGTAGCAAATCCAGCAGCCCGCCACTGAACTGCTTCGATGCCTAGCTTGAATTCGGCCTGGTGCGGATCCCAAACACTCGAAGGGTGCTCAAGAATGTTTCACACTTGTGTCCTATATGTGGTCTCCTTTGCAGATAAGGCACACTTCCCTAAAATTCTCCTAATAAACTGAATTCGACCATTCGTCTTCCCTACTGCAATCCTTACATGCTCATTCCATTTAATATTGTTTTGCTACGTTATATCTAGATATTTAATCGATATGTCTGTGTCAAGCAGCACCCTACTAATGTTCTAATCGAACATTATTGGTTTTTTTCTCCTATTCATCTGCATTAGGTTACATTTTTCTACGTTTGGAACTAGCTGTCATTCATCACACCAAGTGGAAATTTTGTCTAAGTCATCTTGCATCCTCCTACAGTCACTCAAAGACGATAGATTCCCATACACCACAGCAGCATCAGCAAACAGCAACAGACTGCTGCTTACCCTGTCCGCCTCATCGTTTATTTACTCGTATGCATAAAATTACAGCTGCCCTAACACACATCATCAGACAAGAAATGTACCATAACATTGAGCAATTTTTTGACTGCCGCATTATTTTGTCACATCAGCGATTTCTGACTCTTTACTTTCGAATAGTATAAATCGGGTCAACATTCAAAAAAAATGGTTCAAATGGCTCTGAGCACTATGGGACTCAACTGCTGTGGTCATAAGTCCCCTAGAACTTGGAACTACTTAAACCTAACTAACCTAAGGACAGCACACAACACCCAGCCATCACGAGGCAGAGAAAATCCCTGACCCCGCCGGGAATCGAACCCGGGAACCCGGGCGTGGGAAGCGAGAACGCTACCGCACGACCACGAGATGCGGGCGGGTCAACATTCAAGATATCGCTCTGCTACAATGTGTTCGTGGATAGTGCTGTCAGAAATGACGGAAGATACAAATACTATACTAGAGCTGGTCACAAAATCATTTTATTTGTAGGTAAAAAAACGAGTTTGTAGTTTTATTGGAAACTTCCTGTTAATGCAGATAAATTAAAAAAGGTCTCTAACTGGAGATAAATTGATATGAATAAGTTATAAGTGCAGACCATTCTGGAAATACTTAAATTTTTTAAAAATTGTATTCAGCAATATTTGCAATTACTGGAGAGTGAAAAAGTTATTTCCATAGATTATACGAGTAACTTCGTGACAGCACAGGTGTCAGCAGAAATGACGATTAAAACTGTAGAAAACAAATCTCGTTAATGAAATTAGAGACATTTGTGAATGGTTCGGTGAAAGAGACGAAGTTTAATTTGCATTATAACTTTGTCTCTAGATGTGGTACATAGTTGTTCAGAATACTCTATTAAAAGTATAATGCCTTTGTTTTTTATCACATAACTAAAGTTGTAAGTGAATTTCAGACAGTTTGAAGTAATTATCTTGCTTAGAGGATACTGTGTTAAATGTAAGTGTTGTGACCCGTCTTTCTCTCATACCGCCGATGCGTAAATAAGTGTATAACCTTTTGCTTAATTACCTTTCTTGGTGAATTTATTTTTTTTGTTCATTTTTATTTTGTTCCAAAGCAGATTTTAAGAAAAATAAATCTCACTAAACCTCACATACTGGCATTTATATTTCTCTACAACCCACCAACTCTCCATTTTCTGAAATACTGTCTACACCGAAATTTCCCTCATAAAAATTTGACACAATGTGAAACTCCATTTTCATTTTCTGTACGTGATATTTCCGTCTCCTGTCAAAAGCAGTACTCATTTTCTCAATACTATCGACTAAAAAAGTCAAACTTTCACTTATGTTAGGATGAGCTAGGCACCCACGACTGAAAGGCTCTCCTTCAATGGTAAATATCAACAAGGTTTGCCCACTTACTGTTTGGTGCTCTTCCGTGTCACACCTCTAATTCTGACAGCTGTTACTCTAAACTCTACATAATCCTTTAGGTGTTTGGTATTATCACTCAGAGCTTCACAATGAGTGGATACCGAACTTCGTATGTAATAAACACCTTATTTTGTAAGTAACAGGATTGCTAGGTTCATCTGCTGTCATTGCTTATATATGTTCAGCTAGAAGATCATGTTCTATAGCTTCTAACTCTAGACCCTTTGACTGTTCTCGAAATTTCTGTTACTGCTCAGTGAGTATTCTTATTTTTTCATTATGTTTAGCTTTATGAGTGACTGATGTAGTTTTCTTATCAACTGCATTAATTTCTAAGCATGTTACTTTATTTTCCCTTCACTTTTTAACAGGTTGGTAATGTTTGTCTTATTTTTGTCTTACCTAGTTTGGTAGTTAGATTTTCAAAATTTCCTTAACTGCTCCCAGCTTTCATTTGAGTAAGCTGACATGTCATTACTAATCCATACTTTAAAAAGCAATTTTTCACTGTCACTGTTATAACTGCATGTAGTAGAGCTGGCTGTTATACCAACTGTCGTTTTGTCATCCAGTATAGAGTTATTTCGTTTCATTTATTAATGTTGCTAGCTTCAACACTTGTGTTAAATTGCATATTCTTAATACTTAGTATTGTTGAGGACTCATTAACATTTCTCGTAACTTCTGTTGCAAATGTATCAGTAGTAACCTCTTTAAACAATTGTGAAGTTTCTTTCGTTATATAATAAGAATAACTCTATTCTCCATTTTCCACATCATCCTCCACTAGGCAGGTAGCACGGTTTAAGGTTGCATGGCCTCCTTTACTACCAGTTAAGTCCTCAAAACTACTAAAAACTACCATACTAATACTTAGTTCAACCTAATTAGATTGCATGTATTTAACACCTCTCTATGTTTGTTGACAAATACCTACGTCATTTAATTTCCACTTTGTCCTTTACATCATTGCAATAAGCTAATCTGAAAAATTCAGCTAAGGTAACCTAATTCAAAATATCTTCTTCATGTGGATTCTGAATACTTAAGTTTACGTAGTTATACAACAAACCTTTCCCCAAAATTTTCTATCAGTTATCATGTTATTTACTAAATATAACTTATAGTCCCTATTACTTTTCGCTACACTTGAGTCACCCTGACGGTTAAACTGTCTTTCCGTTGTGATCCAGTTCCCTTTTTTATTCTTCACCGCAGGCTTGTGGAATCCCATCTGAGTGTAATCTAGTTTTCCACCTCAGCATTTCCAGGTCCATATTAGTCATAATTAGTTTCCAGCTAGTTCCTGTAATTACTCCCATTCCAGTCAACCCAGTCTGTTACCTACTCTCCTTCTACCATTTACTCCTCATTATATTTGTTGCCCACTTCCATTATTATTGCTTCTAAAGTTCAATATTTTGGATATGGCTGCGCTTCAGCAAAGACTGCAGAATAACAGGTGAACAAGACAGCCAACCACTTGCAATAAATGGTAGTTTTCAATTAATCTTAACCATGGTCGCAACAGAACCCATATTCTTCAGGAGGACAAGAAACAAAGTCCACTTTAGGAAACAGTCACTTAATGAAGCGATCTAATATTTCCACATGAAATGTGTCGGTAAGATCCATTTGTAAAAGTTAAGCCCCCTTAAAATCAAAGTCTTGTCACATCAGTAAAATCAATCACATAAAATGCCAAACCATGTTAAGGGCTACAGGCCGACTGCAGGTGCGGGCTGTTAACATGGTCTGGAAGTTTATGTGATTGATTTTACTGATGTGACAGTCCCTTGATTTTAGGGGTCTTAACTTTAACAATTGGATGTACAGATCGCTGCCGACATTTAATGTGGAGATATTAGATGGCATTACTAACTGTTTGCTAATGTGAAGTTTGTTTCTTGTTCTTCGGAAGAAGACTGGGTTAAATCCGTAGAAACCATGGTTAAGGTTGAAAACCAACATTCATTGCAAGTGATTGGCTATCTTATTCACCTTCCGTGCTTCTAAACTTATTAATAGTTTACCTTGTGCATGTTCTAAGGGAATGCTATTCTGTTTCCAATCCTCCATTATGTATGTTGCTTGAGTTCTGACTCTCTCAGTTTTTATGTTCTGGTGCCACATCTAATTTCTTTTACATAATGAAGAAACTCCTATTTTGAGTAAGTGGGTGCATTCACTAAAACACACTGCAGCGTTTCAGGTAAATGGCTTGTAAGACTTTTAATCACTGTTAGAACACCTAATGGTTGATCTAAATGGGATAGCTTTTTCAGCTGACTTTCCGGAAATCCGTCATGGTTATTACTGTTTTCTCTACACCGAGATGCTTTCAAGAACTCATTTTGAATTCTTGCTTGTTTAACCTCAGACCTGAAGTTTCCGAGAAAACACTTTGCAAGTTCAGCATAAGTAATTTCCTTAAACCTACTTTGATTCCCCCATGTAACAGCTTCCCCATGTAGAAGTCTTACAGAACCAGATTTTCTGATCATCTGAAACAACAGGTGCAAAGTTATGTCTGCAGTGCTGAATAAAATCTGCTGGATGGTGTTTTCACTCTTCTGGGAAACACTTCATAGGTGAGAACTTTATAAAGATAATTGCGTACAACCATCAGGTATTTGAAGTAAATCATCTTCAGCCTTCAACTTACTTGACTTATTATAAGCATCATCACTGGAGGACTAGAAATAAAAAATAAAAAAATGGCATACACAGTTTAATAAAAATGTAAGTATTGTATGTATGAAAAGAGAATCACGCACAGTACTTACAAAGCTGCACAGTGAAAAATAAAAACATTAACATCAGTTAGGGCCTGATAATACAGGGTGATTCAAAAAGAATACCACAACTTTAGGAATTTACAACTCTGCAACGACAAAAGGCAGAGCTAAGCACTATCTGTCGGCGAATTAAGGGAGCTATAAAGTTTCATTTAGTTGTACATTTGTTCGCTTGAGGCGCTGTTGACTAGGCGTCAGCGTCAGTTGATGCTAAGATGGCGACCGCTCAACAGCAAGCTTTTTGTGTTATTGAGTACGGCAGAAGTGAATCGACGACAGTTGTTCAGCGTGCATTTCGAACGAAGTATGGTGTTAAACCTCCTGATAGGTGGTGTATTAAACGTTGGTATAAACAGTTTACAGAGAATGGGTGTTTGTGCAAAGGGAAAAGTTCTGGACGGCCGAGAATGAGTGATGAAAATGTAGCACGCATCCAGCAAGCATTTGTTCGCAGCCCAGGAAAATCGACTCGCAGAGCTAGCAGAGAGCTGCAAATTCCACAATCAACTGTATGGAGAGTCCTACGAAAAAGGTTAGTTATGAAACCTTATCGTCTGAAATTGGTTCAAGCACTGTCTGCAGCTGATAAGATTAAAAGAATCGATTTCTGTGATTTTATCCTTGCTCAAATGGAAACAGATGAATCTTTCGTTTCAAAGATTGTGTTTGGTGATGAAGCAACTTTCCACACTAACGGGAAAGTCAACCGTCACAATGTCTGTATATGGGGCACTGAGAATCCGCGGGAAACAACTCAGTATGAACGTGACTCGCCTAAGGTGAACGTTTTCTGTGACATTTCAGCCAATAAAGTTTTTGGTCCCTTTTTCTTCGAAGGTGCTACTGTAACTGGACTACAGTATCTGGAGATGTTAGAGAATTGGCTGTTCCCTCATCTCGAACAAGAAGCACAACAATTCATATTTCAGCAGGACGGAGCGCCACCACATTGGCACTTATCTGTCCGTAACTACCTGAACGTCAACTACCCGAGGTGATGGATCGGCCGCCAGGCAGCCCGTGACAGAGCACTTCATCACTGGCCTCCAAGAAGCCCTGATCTTACCCCCTGCGATTTTTTCTTATGGGGGTATGTTAAGGATATGGTGTTTCGGCCACCTCTCCCAGCCACCATTGATGATTTGAAACGAGAAATAACAGCAGCTATCCAAACTGTTACGCCTGATATGCTACAGAGAGTGTGGAACGAGTTGGAGTATCGGGTTGATAGTGCTCGTGTGTCTGGAGGGGCCATATTGAACATCTCTGAACTTGTTTTTGAGTGAAAAAAAAACCTTTTTAAATACTCTTTGTAATGATGTATAACAGAAGGTTATATTATGTTTCTTTCATTAAATACACATTTTTAAAGTTGTGGTATTCTGTTTGAATCACCCTGTACGTTACAAATAAATAAATGTCGGGATGAAGTGCATACAAACGGTGAAACTGACTTCAGTGCGGTTCATAGAGGTAGTGTCATGAACAGATGACAACAAACAAATATATCTTATCACTATAACACCAATGATTGTTTAACAAAAGAATGTCAAAAGCAAAGGAAATCTATCATCACAGACCAATGACCCTATTATCAGGTCAAAGGTTGGCAGTAGTTATAGATAACAACAAGAATGGCGCTCAGATCATCGATGTATATTGGTGTCCAATCAGTCCTTAGCTTAATCATAATGATATCCAGTGACAAGTCCTTATTAACAAAATATGCAGTGATAATCTATAGCCGGCATTGAAAAATGTTGCACTTCTGTATGTTTGTGGTAATTTCATGAAGCCTATGTTAGTTACAGTAATTACCAATGATTGTACATACTATTTATACCTCTTACCACGCAAGTTGGTTTTAAGCTATGTATCTAATGTTTTAATATATGACTGTAGCTTAAGGTCTAGGTTAGGTTCTTCTTTCATAACCATTATTAATGTATACCTTTCTGTACCTAGGGTACATGTTCTTATATGCTATGCACACGCCTTAGACGTTTTAAGTGTCCACTCCTTAGGTTAGTGTAATATAGGTTTTGTCTGATCGTTGTGTATTTCTTAGGACTTCACAACTGCTCACTTCTGATTACGGTTACAGAAGCACTTTTATGTTACTGGCAGTGCATAATGCGTATAAAGCTGTTGTATTACTAGAGTAAAAACAAGAATGTAGTCTAATGGTTCCTTAATCAGGACCACTGTTTCACTTTATTGTGTAACGATGCTCTGCATAAAAAATTTCGACGGAAGTTATCACTTACTTATGACGTTTATTTCCTTTTTACTTACAGAATATTACTGTATATTTTGTTAAAAGGGACAAGTTATTGGATACCACTATGATTAGACTAAGGATTGTTTGGACACCAATACACAACGATGTTTTGCACACCATTTTTGTTGTTATCTACAACTGCAACTAACATTTGACTGGATAATAGGGTCGCTGGATGGATGTTCCTTTGCTTCTGATATTCTTTCCGTGTACCATCTCTGCTGTTAGATTGATAATTTATAGCTGTTTGTTATCTTCTGTTCACGACATTACCTGTACGAATTGCACCGAACTCAGTTCTACAGTTTGTATGTACTTCATCATGACATTTATTTATATGGAACGTATGATCAGCCCTATTTATTGTTAACGTCGTTTTGATTTTTCACTGCGCAGCTTTGTAAGTGCTGTAGACGATTTTCTCTTCATAAATATAGTATTTTATTTTTGTTTGGCGCTGTTTACTACATACATTTTTGGTTTTACATTAGTTCTAGTGATGCTGCTTGCAATTAGTGAAACCGGTTGAAAAATAAAGTTACACATGTACAGCTGAAGGTGGAAGATGCTTTACTTCAAACTTTACAGGTATATTTGCCCACAAATTATTATTACTATAACTATTTAAGTAATTTGAACCTGCACTTTTCTGCAGAATATTAAATTTTTTCTGAACGTCTTCAAGGTCTTCAGTGTGCAAGGTATTGCTATGAGTTAGAGCTTTGTTTAGGTTGTCTATTCTGCGAGGCACCACACCTGTGTCTCTGCACTGTTACTGAGCGATACTACTTGTGTTTGAAACACCTGATTAATATCCGCAATTTAGGTTTTTATTTCTCTTTCCATTCACGTTTTTTAACTTTTTCCCATTCTCGTCTATTTCTTTAGAAAACTATTAGCTCGCAGTATCTATTTCGATTCTCAACCCTTCTTCTAAGCCATTCATTCTTTGTGACAAGTCATTCACGTTGGTTGTTGTACTATTCACTTTCCCTCCTAAACGGTTTTTTAATGACTCAGTCATCTTGCCCACACTCTTCTGCATTCAAACCATACTTGAGTTTACTTTTAATTCACTTTCTTTCATTTGACCCACTGAATATATTAAAAGTCTAACTATATCGAAAATCTTCCCTTCATCTACTTGAGGCTCAGCTTTGAAATCTGACCCATTGCCTTGGTCTTCTTCCTGTTCATTGGCTTCGTGTTCTCTCTTCACATCTGTATCCAGCATCGTTGCACAAAGATATAAATGCCCAAGGAAAAATGAAATACCGAAAACACTTCACTGGTTAAAGTAAAAACAGAAACACTGCTCTTACCCTGTGAGCTGGTTGTACCACACAGGCATTCACTTGTGGTGAATTACTGCTGCTGCTGCCGTTTTTGACATTTAATCCAAACTCTTCCTGATCACATAACAGGACCACAAAACAGTTTTATTGCTGTTTTTTCGCACAACACAAGAAAGTCCTGGCTGAGCACCCTGTTGTGACTTACCTGTCACCAGATGTCTAAAATCAATTAAAATCTGAGCCCCATAAATTAAACGATACCAGAAATCCATTTAATCGATCCCATCGATTGCAACGATGAATTATGTTGACTGCGGTCCATTTCAGGATATTGGTCACTGGATGGACTTGTGCTGAAGGTGCAATGTTCCACGTGTTAATAAATAAGTAGAAACGTTAATTCAGAGTACGTGTTTTACTAATAAACTCACTTCACAGGAACCGCAATTCCCAAAATCCACAATAACAAACTTTAGTTGTGTTGTTTCACTGTTTCCAACCTAATTTTGACAGACAATCACAAAAAGTTCAGGAATTTTAGGTTACACGGACTACTCCAGTGTATTCTCATCCTGAATTGCCGCTGGAGTCTCTCAAAAATATATTTGTAGCCCCGCCTCTTTCCACCAGCGTAGGAGTTTGAGTTCGCAAAAACAAATGTGTTGTTCATAGTATTTGTAAGCTGCCTGGTGGCAATCAAAATTTTAATTTATAATTCTTTCAACACAAATGAGATTGTCACCCGCATATTGCATCAGTCGGAATGTACGAGTGTTATTCGGAAAGTAAGGAACGATCGGTCGTGAAATAGAAATCAAGTGAAAATCCAATGACGTTTAGCACAGGTGTGTTGGGCAGTGTCTCTGGTATGCCCGTCGATCGCGTTACGTCGTTCGTTTTAGTTCTGAGCACACACGGAGCACATAAAGATACCTAGAACAATAGTGTCTCCCGCCAATACGAGGGCCTAGTGAGAAATTTTGCCTGCAGTTATGCAGCCAACAGTACATAACTGTAGTGCGTTTTCTTCTTCAAGACAATTCTCAGCCGCATTCTGCAGGGGCAATGAAGACGCTCCTGCATCGTTTTCAATTGGAAATGTGTGATTATCCACAATACAGATCGTAAATGCCTCCCCCTGAGTTTCATCTCTGCTCACATGAACCGCTGGCTAGGAAGACAACATTTTGGCACAGACAACGAGCTGTAGGCCAGCGTAGAGAATTGGCAGAAATCTCTGGCGGCTGCCTTCTGTAACGAGGGTATTGGAAAGTTAGGACAATGCTACGACAAACGTCTAAGTCGGATCGGCGACTATGGACATAAGTAGCTGGAAGTTGCAGCTAACTGTTACAAATAAAACAGTTTTGATTTTCACAGTGGTTTCCATTTCGCGACATATCGTTCATTACTTTCCGAGTAGTCCTTATATAAAAATGTGACGCCAAAAATACTTGAGTCATCTATTCCTTCCACAAATCGTTCTGCCATCTTAACGAACGAAATAAAATAATTGTAGTTTTTACGAAATTTAATACCACTGTAAAATTTTGTGTAAACTGTGTCATCTTAAAGCATTTGATGTTCTGATTCCAAAACGTCTTAGATTTTACGTGATAGTCATATTTCCAAAGTTATGTGTGATTATTATTGAGATTAATTATTTTGTTAATTTTAATCCAGTTGTAGGTGTAAAACATTATTTTTTATCCCCCAACATTATTTGGTTGACCTATATGTTTGAAAATACCAAGTAGTTGGATTCTGATATTGCAAAGGAGATTTCTTTTTCCGTGCGCGATGCAGTTTTGTAATTATTTAAAAGAGTAGATACCCCAGGAAACATATTATCGTATCGTGATATTTAGTTGTCACAGATCCTCAATTTATGGTAGACGAATATGGGGTAATGGATGTATCTGGTTACAATGTCCGAAATATGGATTTCTTTCAGGGATCTGAGAATGCAGTTTCAAAAGTTTGTTTGGTATCTATGGAATCAGCAAGGAGTCAGCAGGGTTGTGTTGGTGTTAGAAGCATATCTTGCGTGTAACAAAATTGCAGTTTACGTAATATAAAGTTACGTTAGGTTTAAAGGGCCTGTTGGAATGTTTTGTGGCCGACTTTGCCGCAATAATCGATAATCGATTACCTAAATTATATCTGAACGTAGAAAGAAAAGCTCCAATGAGACACATTTAATAAATAATGTAAATAAATTTTTGTATATATTTTTTTATTTCCGTGCTGATTTTTCTGACATTATCTTTTCACAATCTTTCACTCGAGGTCGCTTAGGCATATTTTATTTTAGTTTATCTGCACGAAAGGTATTGGGAGAGGTTATTGCAGCATTACCTAAAACTTTGTCAGCTGCTCGGGCATCCAATTTCAGCGGCTGGCCTCTACGTCTTGCAGAGGAACGTGGCGGGTCTTGATTGCACTCGGGCAGCTGGCGGCGGCAATCGCGACTGAGGCCACCTGCGCTCACACCCTCTGCTTATCGGAGCGGTTCCGTTACCCTGGCGACCTGGCTCGCCATTCTCTTCCGGCACGTCTGCGAGGATGTCGACACTCCGGACCCAGTACCTAGGTAGAGCTACTCCAGTTCTGTAAGTCATAGTAACGGGATTGTACTGACTTCTCCGATGAAACACAATGTAATTTCGATACTTTTTGATTTTCATAACGGAAGTTTTATTCGTTCTCACGATCCAATTTTTACACTCGGTGCAGTATAAAAGGATTCCGCACCTGAGTCGGTAAAAACGCAACCCTTATAGGATCACTTTGTTGTCCTCTGTCTGTCTGTCCGATGTTAAAAACGCTATTCATGAGGAACGGTAGACGTAACATTCATAAATTTATGCCACATATTAAGGTTGGTCGTCCCTTGGTGGTGTAAAAAATTGGAGCTTATAATTCAAAGCATCAAAAGATACGGTCATTTGTGCCACATTCGTCCACGACACTCAGAGGGCCATAGACACGGGTTCCCAAGTAGGTGCCGGAGATGATAGATAAACTCCAGTGGAAGACTCTGCAAGAGAGACGCTCAGTAACTCGGTATGGGCTTTTGTTGAAGTTTCGAGAACATACCTTCTCCGAGGAGTCAAGCAGTATATTGCTCCCTCCTACGTATATCTCGCGAAGAGACCATGAGGATGAAATTAGAGAGATTAGAGCCCACACAGAGGCATACAGACAATCTTTCTTTCCACGAACAATACGAGACTGGAATAGAAGGGAGAATCGATAGAGGTACTCAAAGTACCCTCCGCCACACACGGTCAGGTGGCTTGCGGGGTATGGATGTAGATGTAGATATTTTGATACTCGCAAACTCATTCATAAATACCTATAGGGATCATGAAATTTGGCAAGAATCAAGCTTTCACAGGACAAGTAAAGGAAAAAATCTAAAAGTTGTTGATTTGTAATTATATCATACGAAATTTTTCTGTCATTTTTTTATCTGACTGTCTGGCTGTCCGTCTGTTAAAACCCCTTTTTCTCAGGACCGGGTGTAGATATTAATTTGATATTTATGTCGCATGCTAAAGATCTTAAGTCCCTTGGCGCTGTAATAATTATAAGCTTGTAAGTTAATGCAATCGAACGATACGGCAATTTATGTCACATATGTTGATACTCGCAAAGTCACTCATTAAGAAGGAGTATCTTCTGCAGCCAACATCGCTTGTTATTTTATTTTATTTCAGAATGACCTGTTTCGACAATATCTTGCTAGCAACACCGGATCTCTGGAAAACCCTCAGTAACAAGCATGAGTGGAAAGTGTTCTCACTGCAGTGGTGGGACGTATGCATGTTAATAAGAATTTTCAGCAGATCCGGTGTTGACAGCAAGAGTCTGTCGAAACCTGTTAGTGTGAAATAAAATAAAATACCAAGGGATCATGGCTGCAGAAGACTTTCCTATTCATCAACAAGAGATTGCTCCCTACAAACTGCGCAGTCACTCATTAAAATCTGAGGAGTACTTCCAGTTCACCTACAATTATGAAATTTAGAAAGAAACAAGATTTCACACTACAAGTAAAGGAAAAAACCAGAAAATTTTTAATTTGTGATTACGTCACACAAAGAGAATATTTCTTTTGTCATTTGTTATCCGATTTTAAACTTAAAGCATTTTCGAAGTCTTGGAATTTCCTGAACTGTTATCTTGCTAGGCATAACAGGCAGGACAACTTCAAGATTCGCGATTCCCAGGATGATGAACTGTCCTAATCGCGCCTGGCCAATTTTTATTTTATTTCCATGCTGATTTTTTTAACTTTATCTCTTTACAATCCTTCTTTCTATAGCTCAATAACGTGCCCCAATAATGGGAAACTTTTAAAATTCCATCTAACGCGCTATCTTCGTCCAACTGGTGAATGGTTCGGATAATGGGGGCAGAAAACCCAGCATTCCATACTTTGTGGAATGAGGTGTATAGCGACAGAAAAATTCAATCTTCGCAGTGAAACGTATTAGGATAATATTCTGGAACGTTAAAAATGCTCTGCCGACAGAGCTTACGTGCATATTCCATATACTACGTTTAGATAACAATGGATGCAAATTAGACATTTTTATTGATCCATATGCGAAACCTTTCAGTATTATCGTTATGTTGGCGTACTGTAATCTAAAGAACGTCTCAAAATATATTTAAAAAATTTTGTCACTCTTTTAAAATTATTCCACCTACGGTAAATTAACGGACATTATAGGATGCTACAATTCGCTAAAGTTCTTCGCTTCGTTATCTTGATCAGTTTATGAAATGTTAGGTATATCTATGTTACTCGTGACGCCCTGTTTACAAGAGAGATAGAGATAATAAACTTTATAGGTGGCACTGCAGCATCTTATCCAGGGTGCTTTTGTAACACACCAAAAATGGAGTTGTTCCTTTGACATAGCTCTTTTATGGCTGTATTCTTTGTCCAATGTACTTCTTTCAATGAATAGATTCTGTTCATTGCTACACAGAAATATCTACAGACCACGGACCAGTGGCTGTTATAACATTGCATGTAATAAATTAAATTTATGACTGTAGTAAATAAAGTACAAACTGTGTAATCACAAAAAATGAAAGTAAAATAAAATCTATATTTTATTGTTTGTGACAACTAATGTATACTATTTGTCTTAGTATCATGTATACTGCCACCCAGGAGACATAATCAGATGTCAATGTAGATTCGTACACGTACACAACACTGGCGGGTAAGTTACTGATTAAGGCTACAGTTACATGTGACAGGTAGAACGGCCACCAAAGCATTACTGTTCTTCATGTTTAGTGTTGTTACCAGGCCTGTTAGGGTACATATGAGGCGTGAACAGCGCCATATGTTGAATGATCACTGTGAAGGACACGCGAGCTGCCACGTACTCGTGTGAGACACTGTTACCACAGTTTGAAAGGGTCTTATTGTTGGTCTCCTTTAGGTTGGGTTGTTGAATCGTACAATATCTATATTAGTGTGGCATTCGGATATGACAGTGGCCTATTGTTGTGTTTCATGCGATTGGGACCGTGGGAGCAGGAATACTTGTCAAGATTCCGATGGATCCGGCGAGCCTACGGAGAGGTCTCATTCGTACAGTGAGATATGTAGCGCGCCTGTTGGGGCAGGTAAACAACGTTGAACACGTTTATTTAATATTTATAAACGCAAGTCTTCTTCATGGAGTTTTTAGTTAGACAAAAACGAATGGTTCTTTGAGCCCTAGCAAGGACGAAAAATAACGAGTAAAAGTTTGCGGGCCAAAATGAGTCCAGATTCACTTGAAATGTTCAGGGGTTAATAACACAGTCACTTGCGGTCTCGGCAAATGGAGGTCCTATGCACTTAGTTGGCAAAAGGCCAAAGTCTGAAGAAGGACGGTCACTGCTCTAGTCTGCGTAAGGATTGTAAGTTAAGTACAGCAGGGCGACTGTCCGTCATTAGTTCCTTAGAGAGAGCTCTGACTGATGGACCACTACTGTGATTGGCACCTGGCTCAGAGAACTCGAAGGAACAATGGTTCGATGGCTAAGGCCGAACTGCCGTTTAAGGCTTGTGCGCCAGGTAAATAATGTTCTACATCTGCATCTACATACATACTCCGCAATACACCATACGATGCGTGGCGGAGGGTATCTCGTACCACAACTAGCATCTTCTCTCCCTGTTCCACTCCCAAACAGAACGAGGGAAAAATTACTGCCTATATGCCTCTGTACGAGCCCTAATCTCTCTTATCTTATCTTTCTGGTCTTTCCGCGAAATGTAATTTGGCGGCAGTAAAATTGTACTGCAGTCAGCCTCAAATGCTGGTTCTCTAAATTTCCTCAGTAGCGATTCACGAAAAGGACGCCTCCTTTCCTCTAGAGACTCCCACCCGAGTTCCTGAAGCATTTCCGTAACACTCGCTTGATGATCAAATCTACCAGTAACAAATCTAGCAGCCCGCCTCTGATTGCTTCTATGTCCTCCCTCAATCCGACCTGATACGGATCCCAAACGCTCGAGCAGTACTCAAGAATAGGTCGTATTAGTGTTTTATAAGCGGTCTCCTTTACAGATGAACCACATGTTCCCAAAATTCTACCAATGAACCGAAGACGACTATCCGCCTTCCCCACAACTGCCATTACATGCTTGTCCCATTTCATAATGCTCTGCAATGTTACGCCCAAATATTTAATCGACGTGACTGTGTCAAGCGCTACACTACTAATGGAGTGTTCAGACATTAGGGGATTCTTTTTCCTATTATCTGCATTAATTTACATTTACCTATATTTAGAGTTAGCTGCCATTCTTTACACCAGTCACAAATCCTGTCCAAGTCATCTTATATCCTCCTACAGTCACTCAACAACGACACCTTCCCGTACACCACAGCATCATCAACAAACAGACGCACATTGCTATCCACCCTATCCAAACGATCATGTATGTAGATAGAAAACAACAGCGGACCTACCACACTTCCCTGGGGCACTCCAGATGATACCGTCACGTCCGATGAACACTCACCGTCGAGGATAACGTACTGGGTTCTATTACTTAAGAAGTCTTCGAGCCACTCACATACTTGGGAACCAATCCCATATGCTCGTACCTTCGTTAGGAGTCTGCAGTGGGGCACCGAGTCAAACGCTTCCCGGAAGTCAAGGAATATGGCATCCGTCTGATACCCTTCATCCATGGTTCGCAAGATATCACGTGAAAAAAGGGCGAGTTGCGTTTCGCAGGAGCGATGCTTTCTAAAGCCGTGCTGATGCATGGACAGTAACTTCTCTGTCTCAAGGAAATTCATTATATTCGAACTGAGAATATGTTCGATAATCCTGCAACAAACCGATGTTAAGGATATTGGTCTGTAATTTTGAGGATCCGTCCTTCTACCCTTCTTATATACAGGCGTCACCTGCGCTTTTTTCCAGTCGCTCGGGACTTTACGTTGGGCAAGAGATTCGCGATAAATGCATGCTAAGTAAGGAGCCAATGCAGTAGAGTACTCTCTATAAAACCGAATTGGAATCCCATCAGGACCTGAAGATTTATTTATTTTCAACCCATTCAGCTGCTTCACAACCCCAGGGATGTCTATCACTATGTCCTCCACACGGGAATCTGTACGAGATTCAAACGGCGGTATGTTTGTACGATCCTCCTGCGTGAAAGATTTCTCAGATCCTAAATTTAAAATTTCAGCTTTCGTTTTCCTGTCTTCCGTTGCCAGACCAGACTGATCAGTGAGTGACTGGATGGAAGCCTTCGACCCGCTTACCGATTTTACGTAAGACCAGAATTTCCTTGGGTTTTCAGCAAGATCTTTTGTTAAGGTACGACGGTGGTAGTGGTTGAATGCTTCGCGCATCGCTCTTTCTGCAGCAGCTCGATTCTCTATTAACTTTTGCCTGTCCTCTTTCTCCCGATCTTTCTTGTACCGCGAGTGCAATTGCCTTTGCTTCCTGAGCATTCTCCGAATTGCGCTGTTAAACCGCGGTGGGTCTTTTCCGTCCGTAACTCACTTTTTCGGCACATACTTGTCCAATGCGTGATTTACAATGTGTTTAAAATTTGCCCATAATTCTTCCACGTCCATCGTACCGGAAGTAAATGAAGTCGATTCGTTTACTAAGTGGGATGCTAACAATTGCTTATCTGCTCTTTCTAGTAAGAATACTCTCCTAGCCTCCTTGGCCGACTTTTTAATTTTCGTAACCATTGTCGTAATGACAACATCATGATCACTAATCCCTGTCCCAACACTGACACCGTCGATGAGGTCTGGTCTGTTCGTGGCTACCAGATCTAAAATATTTCATTACGCGTTGGCTGTCGATTTAGCTGCTCAAGACAGTTTTCGGATAATGTGTTCAAAAGTAATTCACACGACGACTTGTCGGTACCACCTATAATGAATCCATAGACATCCCAGTCTATACTAGGTAGGTTGAAGTCGCCTCCGACTAATAAAGCATGATCCGGCTACTTCTGCGATACAGAATGTAGACTCCCTCTGATGATTCTAGAACTGTCACGGTGGAACCTGGTGGCCGGTAATAACACCCCACAATTAACTTTATTTCCCCTAGCCCTGTTAAACGTGTCCAGATAACTTCACAATCACACTCTACTTCTACCTCAGTAGACACAATATTTTTGTCAATTGCAATGAAGACACCACCTTCTACGGTGTTTAATCTGTCTTTCCAACCCTCACTAAATATTTCAGAACTTCCTATCTCAGGGTTCAGCCAGGTCTCGGTCCCGAGAATAATTTGCGCGCCACACGCTTCCTGGAGGGCAGTAAATTCAGGACCTTTATTCCGAAACTTTGAAAATTGACTGCTAATATCTTGATAGCTGAAGTGTCTTTACACTGAGCGCGTCCTGATTTCCCTCCCTGCACGTCGACTGGTGAGTGTTCATCAGGACACCTCGCACTCCTGCCTAGCCTAAAAAAGCCCCATGTGCACGCCACAAGTACTCTGCTACCCGAGTAGCCGCTTCCTTTGTGTAGTGCATCCCTGACCTATCTAGGGGCGTCCTACAATTCCCCACCCAATACCGCAAGTCTAGAAATCTGCAGCCAAGACCGTCAGAGTCGACGAAGCCTCTGGTTGAGACCCTCCACTCGGCTCCAAACCAAAGGTCCCCGATCCACTCTGGGAACGATGCTGTAAATAGAGAGCTCTGCTTGCATCCCACGTGCGAGGCCAGCGGTCTTCACCAAACCCGCCAGCCGCCTGTGCGAACTGAGGATCGCCTCAGAACCTAAGCGACAGGCATCATTGGTGCCGACGTGAGCAACTACTTGCAGACGACTGCAGCCCGTACGCTCGATAGCCGCAGGCAAGGCCGCCTCCACATCTTGGATGAGGCCCCCCGGCAGACAAACCGAATGCACGTTGGATTTCTTTCCAGCTCTATACGCTATTTCCCTAAGGGGCTCCATCACCAGCCTAACGTTGGAGCTCCCAATAACCAGAAAGCCTTTGCCCCCGTGTGCCTTCTCGGGCCTTGTTGAAGGAGCGGCCACTTGCCCACTGACAGGATGAACGGGCGAGGCCAGCTGCCAGCCTCCACATTGACCCTCCGCCTCGAGCGACGCAAACGCGTTGCAGTCCGCCACTCACCCTGAGGTGAGGGCGGCCCCAACGCGCCGGGTACACTAGAAGATGCTTCGGCGGCCGAGTCAGCGGACGCAGCAAGCGACACCTGGGGTGTCTCAAGCGACGCGCCAGACCCTCCGCCGTCGCTGCACCTCGAGGCAGCAGCCTGAAGGCGGCTAGATTAGATTAGATTAGATTAGTTTTTCGTTCCATATATCCGTGCTGAGGAGATCCTCGTGGATGTGGAACATGTCAATTTTTTTTTAAGCTGAAATAACAATACTAATAGTATGAATATAGATCATTTGTTTCTATTAAAAGATTCGTCAATGGAGTAGAAGGAGATGGCCACTAGTAAGTCTTTCAGGCTCCTTTCAAACTGATCTTTATTTGTAACTAAATTTTTTATGTTTACTGGCAAATTATTGAAGATGAGTGTTCCTGAGTAGTGGACCCCTTTTTGAACTAAAGTAAGTGCTTTTAAGTCCTTGTGCAGATCATTTTTGTTCCTGGTATTGTATGTATGAACTGACCTGTTTGTTGGAAAAAGAGATATATTATTTAGGACAAATTTCATTAATGAGTAAATATACTGAGAGGCAGTAGTTAGTATACCCAGTTCTTTGAAGAGGTTTCTATAGGACGTCCGTGAATTTACTCCACAAATAATACGTATTACACGCTTTTGGACTCTGAAAACTTTTGTTTGACTTGAAGAGTTACTCCAAAATATTATACCATATGACATTATGGAATGAAAGTAGGCAAAGTATGCAAGCTTTTTCATTTTTATGTCGCCTATGTCTGCTAACACTCGAATTGCAAATACAGATTTGTTAAGGCGTTTCTGCAGTTCTGTGGTGTGCTCTTCCCAACTGAATTTATTATCAAGTTGTAATCCCAGGAATTTAAGACTGTCAATCTCTTCTATCTGCTCTTCTTCGTATTTTATACATATGCTGGGTGGAAACCTCTTACAGGTTCTGAATTGCATATAGTGAGTCTTTTCGAAGTTTAATGTCAGTGAGTTGGCTTTAAACCATTTATTAATATCCATGAAAATATCATTAGCAGATCTTTCTAGAACTACACTTGACACACTATTTATTGCAATACTTGTGTCATCTGCAAAGAAAACGAACTCTGCTTCTGGCAGTGTAACTGATGAGAGATCATTAATGTACACAAGAAAAAGCAATGGCCCTAAGATGGATCCTTGTGGGACACCATGACCGTGGCCAACAGCACGCTCAGCTGCTCGCGAACGGCGGCCAGTTCCTCCTGCGCCCGCACACACACTATCCATCCTACTGCTAATATATAACGACTCAGCGAATTTATACTCTACGGCTATCAATAAGCAATATTACTCCTCTCAAATACGAGAATACGTAAGGATTTTATGTAATTAAATGTGCAGGCGCACAAACACTCGGAAAGAAATTAAGAATCAAACTACAAAACAAATATGAAAGCTAAATATGCGACTCGCTACTACACTGCTGCTGCACTGATACTTCACCAGCGGCTGCTCAAGGCTCACTCAATGTTGCACATATAGGGTACGACTGTTAGCGGTGTGTAGGAAAACAGTGCCCGCGATCACAGCGCCGTGGTAATGGAAGTGTGTTGTGCTTGCAGCGGAACTGTCGCCTCTCGAGGCGGCTGCCAGAGACTCCGTAGACAACAAGTCGGCTTGTTGCTGTTGTCCAGAACGTTTACCAACAAATGAGACGAGTGCTAGTCGGTGTTTGGCTTGCAGGTGCTTGTGCCTACTGCGGCAGACGATGCCTGAAATCTGGCCACCTGTCGAACGCGAATGTGTTGTAGGTTGTTGTCTTGTAGGAGAGACGTACCACATTGTTTTGGAGAGGCAGAGCAGTGTGGGGAACTATAGAGGATGACTTCAGTCGCGGCTGGTAGTGACTGAAGAAATTCTGACGGCACAACCGTACATCACGGGCATCCTGCGTCCTCATGTGTTATCTCAGGTATGGCAGTATCATGGCGCCACTTTGCAGCAGCACAGTGGTCCTTGACACACGACTTGTGTCTCTATGCGTGATGTCGACGTACTCCCTTGGCCAGCATGTCTGTCTGTCCCTGAGAGTGACTCGGATGTCAAGTCCTTTCCAGCGCCAGTATCCAGCATATGATGGACCAGCTACAACAGCTCAGGAGAGGATACAGCGGATTTATGACACCTTTAACAATAGAATAAGTGCTTGCATTCAGAACAGAGTGGGTGCAGCCTCATACTGATAATGGGGCTCATACTGCCAAGTATGAGACAATATACATTCCACAGCAGGCTGGATTCAGACAGGCAAAGAGCTGCACATCTAAAGTGTTGAAACTAACACAGCACATCGAAGATGGTTTTGAAAGGGAAGAGATCACAGGACTGTATATGTAGATCTAACAGCAGCTTATGACACAGTTAATCATAGAAGACTTCTCATGAAGCTGTACAATGCCACAAGAGAGTACCAGTTAACCTGTTTCATAAGGAATCTCCTTGAAAACAGAAGATTTTTTGTTGAATTCCAGAGCAAGAGAAGCAGATGGAGATCATAAAAAAACGGATTACCCCAGGGATGTGTGCTTGCACCAGCTTTGTTTAACATCCACAGAAATGATCAACCACTACCTGGAGGAACACAGAGCTTCTTCTATGTAGATGATTGTGTTATCATCGCCCAATCCTGCGTCTTTGAAACTGTTGAAGAGAATCTGTCCGAGGGATTGAGAGAACTGTCAGCTTACTACAGAGAAAAGCAGTTGAGACCAAATCCTGGGAAAACACAGACTTCCGCTTTCCATCTTAAAAACCGGCAGGCAGCTAGAGTCTTCAAAATCACCTGGGAAGAAGCATCACTAGAACACTGTACGTATCCCAAATACCTAGGGGCCACACTTGACCGTGCATTATCATATAAGAGGCACTGCCTAAATACCTAGCAAAAAGTGGCAGCCAGGAACAATATCATCATAAACCTAGCAGGCACAACTTGGGGAGCACACGCCAACACTGTGAGAACCTCCTCCCTTGCAGTGTGTTACTATGCCGAAGAATACACAAGCCCAGTGTGGTTCAATTTTGGCCATGCCAGAACAGTAGATGTCGCTCTTAATAATACTTGTCGTATCATCTCCGGGTGCCTGAAGCCTACTCCTCTGGATAAACTGTACAGCCTCGTGGGAATTACACCCCCCGACATCCGCTGAGAGGTAGCAGCAAAAAGTGAGAAGAGAAAATCAGAAACTTCTAAAGCTCACCCTCTATATGGCTATCAATCACCAAACCCACGACTAAAATCCAGAAAGAGCTTCCTCAGATCTACCGAGGCTCTAGTTGGGGCACCACAGCAATGCCGAATCGAACTATGGCGTGCTAGGCTTACCAGTACTGTGGGATGGATTACACCAAGCGAAAGACTACCACCCGGCTACACAGAGAATTGGAGTACATGGAGATCCCTCAACAGACTACGCTCGGGTGTTCAAAAATGGCTCTGAGCACTATGGGACTTAACTTCTAAGGTCATCAGTCCCCTAGAACTTAGAACTACTTAAACCTAGCTAACCTAAGGACATCACACACATCCATGCCCGAGGCAGGATTCGAACCTGCGACCGTAGCGGTCTCGCGGTTCTAGACTGTAGCGCCCAGAACCGCTCGGCCACCCCGGCCGGCCGCTCGGTTGTCAAGAAATGTAAGAGCAATTTGACTAAATGGGGTTACCTAGAGGAGCCGCCACTGTGTGAGTGCGGAGCAACGCAGACGACCTTCCACCTGCTCCAGTATATCCAACGTCCAGCAACATGCACAACAGAAGACCTGCTACATGCAACGCCAAATGCAAAAGAGGTCGCTAACTTCTGGGCGGCAAAAGTGTAAATAATTGTCTTGTAAATATATATACACACGACATGGAAAAATTGTACATTATTTTATACATCGTAAATGCTTGTGACACGAATAAGTAAACTGCGAAGTACTTCGCAAATTTGACTCGACTTCGTAATCACTGAAATAACGTCACACACCATCTCATCCTGTGAAATTTCGTTTCGTTTGCGCCTCTCCATCTTGGTGCTTCATTTCTTTCGTCAGGCAGTGAATTAAAAAAAAACTGATTTTATTTGACACGCCAAAAAATTATTAATATTGCATGAATTATTGAATAGAAGCAAAAGACTACAATTAAGAGTTGAGAAAAATTCCATTCTGGGAATTGTGTTTCTATTATAAAATTTTAGTCTATATTTCCTTGCTTTGAGTGAAGCAAACGCTTTGGTTACGTAATTGAAGTCAAGCTTTGCAGCCGGCCACGGTGGCCGAGCGGTTCTAGGCGCTTCAGTCCGGAACCGCGCGACTGCTACGGTCACAGGTTCGAATCCTGCCTCGGGCATGTATGTGTGCGATGTCCTCAGGTTAGTTAGGTTTAAGTAGTTCTAAGTTCTAGGGGACTGATGACCTCAGATGTTAAGTCCTATAGAGCTCAGAGCCATTCGAACCGAGTTTTGCATGTGTGTCGTAATCTATCGATGAGGTAGCTAAATTGGACGCTCTGTTTTCACCCTTACTGTCCCTTACGTTGTTTTTGTTGAGACAGCATTCACAAGATGCTGAAGCCTCTGACATTGCCATAAATATGTTTTATCGATAATGGATACAGGTGAACTCCGTGACTGTTCCTTTATAGACTGGTAACGGTTATTATTCTACCCTAGGTTGTGACTGATAGCCGTTATTGTCCTACACCCTCCCTGATGTTATAAATATCTTCAAATTCATTCCGATGTTGGGATAACCGTCTCTTCATCACTACCTTGAAAAACAAAAAAATCTTCAAACCATCCAATGCTTCTTATCACTCTCATTCACTTGGAACTTGGAAGCATGCATTTCGTTAACTAGTCCCGTTTTATAAATCACTCAGCTATATCTGGCACGAAAATAAGATGCACAGTTTTTAAGATAAGACGTTTCGTATCAGGAAATTAAAATTATACGAAGTAGTGCGTTACATGTGAGAACTACGCACAATTTTACTTATAATTCCATCAGATACT
Organism: Schistocerca nitens; assembly: GCF_023898315.1. Classification (NCBI taxonomy): domain Eukaryota; kingdom Metazoa; phylum Arthropoda; class Insecta; order Orthoptera; family Acrididae; genus Schistocerca; species Schistocerca nitens. Next base: position 342,252,516 of record NC_064619.1, read on the forward strand.
TTGAAGCACTGTATCTCGCTCGTACTTAGTCGGCAGAATTCGACATAAATCGTAATCTTTTAGTCGAATAGCATACCTACTACAGGATGTGAACCAAATGCACTGTTGCCAAATAAACCATGTTACATATTCGGTATTAGTCGTTTGTTTATGATGAAAACTGGACGAAATAACGCAGTAGAAATGACATTGTGAGAACAGCGTGCCTCCATTCTAGCTGATTGAGGGTGGGCTTATTTTCTGTTTTCTACGTTGCTTTTTTCAGGTCAGCTTTCCCACTTCATCTGTGATTGCGGCCTTGTGTGAGGGTTTGCTTACCACCCACTCGGTATGGCCCTGAGCACGGGTCAAGTTCAGTGAACTGCGTGGGTGTTCCAATAATTCATACATATGTTTATTTTTCTTACTTCCAGGGCACCTTTGTGAACAACTGATACGAACTTAGGAAAAGAAGACATTTATTTTTGGAAACTGTGGCTCTTGACGCATACATTTTCCACCATTTAATGTAAAAGTTTGCGTATTGTTAGTCTCTTATTGTATTAGGAAAGAAGGTCGAGGTTTAGTATCCCGCAGACGACGAGTGCTTTGGAACGCAAGCTAGGATCAGGTTACTCCCTCTGAAAGGTGAAGTGTTGGCAGAAGAGCCAACACCGTGTTGCTAGAGGAGGCCGAAATACAGGCGTTTAAGCTCACGCAGACTGGCGTGAGGTCTGGAACAATTAAAGGAGTTGAGTCTAATAAATAAAGAACGTAGTGGCTTGAATACTTAACTTTGATCCATAATTGTAGAACATCGGTCTGACGGTACAGTAATAAGAAGCTCAATATAAATTGGTAATGGCGCCTTGCTAGGTCGTAGCAAATGACGTAGCTGAAGGCTATGCTAACTATCGTCTCGGCAAATGAGAGCGTAATTTGTCAGTGAACCACTGCAATGAATGTCGGCTGTATTACTGGGGCGAGTGCTAGTAAGTCTCTCTAGACCTGCCGTGTGGTGGCGCTCGGTCTGCAATCACTGACAGTGGCGACACGCGGGTCCGACGTATACTAATGGACCGCGGCCGATTTAAAGGCTACCACCTAGCAAGTGTGGTGTCTGGCGGTGACACCACAAAAGGAACCATCCTGACATCCCTCACCAATGTCGGAAAATCATGGACAACCTAAAACTGGATAGCCATATTGGGGTTTGAAACGTCATTCACCAGAATTAGAGTAGTTTTATCATCTTATCCGAGTTAATCTATAAGAAGAATGTTTTTTCATTCCTAAAATCGTGATGTAAGATATGCTTCCGATGCGTGAAATCTTCCACTGCTTTCAACTTGGTGGCCAACTGGCTTTTACCCTGTGATATAATTATAGTTTCGTTTCTGACGACAACTGGTGCATCCACGCCTCATCCGCAGTGAGAATTCTGTTTTTGCTTCTGATGAAAATAATTACGAAACTACAAATGCAGTTTTGCTAACCAACTGGTTCATAACCAGTTGAGCAGTGACGCTTAATGCTGGTTGAGGATGGTGCTAGAGTTCTCGTCCGATGATGTCCCATATGTGCCCGATGTTAGGCAGACCTGGTGATTGGTCAGGCCAAGGCAATATGTCGACACTCTATAGAGCATGTAGCGGTACATGGGCGATTGTTATCGTGTTCGAAAAAAACCCTGGGACGCTGTTCATGAAAGACAGCCCAACAAATCGAATCAGCAGACAGACATTCAAGTTTGCAGTGAGGATGCGTGGGACAACCAAGAGACTGCTCCTGTAGTCATATGAAATCGCACCCCAGATCACAACTGTACGTGTAGGTCCAGTTTGCCTACCATGCGCCTCAATTGGCCTCCTCCTAACAAAAAAACACGGCCATCACTGGCACCTAGACAGAACCAGCTTTCATCAGAAGGCACAACAACCCTTCACCCTGCCCCTCAGTGAGCTCTCATTTGACACAACTGAAGTCGCAAATGGCGGTGATTTCGGTGATTTTTGTGTCAGTGAAATACACGCTGCAGGACATCTGTCTCGGAGCTGTCCTTGAGGTAACTGATTTGTAACAGTTAGTTGTGTCACCATGGTGCCAGCTGCTGCTCAGGTTGCTGCTGCAGATGCAGTATGATACGAGAGAGCCACAGGCAGAACACGGTGGTCTTTCCATAGTGCCACACGGCCGTCCGGAAACCGCCTTCTTGTGGCCGCAAATTCTAGTGACCACCGCTGCCAGTAATCATGTACAGTGACTACATTCCCGCCAAGTCCTTCTGCAGTATCACAGAAGGGACAAGCAGCTTTCTGTAGCCCTATTACACGTTCAAACCCATCGAAGCGCTGACAATGGTGTCTTTGTCCGTTTAAAGGCGCTCTAGACTAACATCAACTCACGCCGTCCAATCTCAAAGGCAACTAGCTCTCACGACCGTTACGGCTTACATTTGAAGCAAACCTGATCTGTATCTTCATAGAGGTGCTACTAACGCCCCTCTTATGTGACTGGCGCGAAATTTGAATAATCATCTTTCAGATGTAGAAACACACCTACCAACTATCGTTAATGTTGCTGACTCCTTCTTGGTGTTGCGACTTTTTTTCCGTCAGTATATATGTATATATCAGATTGTGTGTAGTTATGTACATATGAGACTATATATGTTCCGAAGCTCTTCCCAGACTCCCAGATCGAGTTAAACCAAATGGGCAGCACTTTTGGGGTTAGCATCTTCTAATTTTTCTGAGAGCAGAGATAAGTAAAGGATTTTTCCTGCCCTGTCACGTAGATTGTCATGCATGACAGGCATGGGGGAAGATGATATTTTGTGAGAGAGGGGGAGGATGATGTGCACAGAGAGAGGGGGAGGTGAGATGCACAGAGAGGTAGGAGTAGGGGGAGGGGATGGACAAAGAGAGAGGGTGAGACGGGCAAAGAGAGTTGGAAGGAGGAGATGGACAGAGAGGGTAGCAGGAGATGGAAGGTGGATTGTGAAGGAGGAGAAAATGGACATAGAGAGGGGGCAGAGGGGATGGGCAGAGAGAGGGGCAAGGGGGGGATGGACTGAGAGAGGGGAAGGAGGTGACGTACAGAGAGAGGAGGAAGGAGCAGTTGGTCACAAAGTGGAAGAGGACAAGATAGATAAGCAGAGGAGAGATGAGGGGTAAGTGGAAGCTAAAGAGAAATAGTGGACAGGTAGGAAAGGAAGAGGAGAAGCAGGAGGAGGAGATGGATAGACAAAAGTGGGAGGATCAGCTGGAAAGAGAGAAGGGGGAGGAAGAGGTAGACAGACAGTGGGGAGAGAAAAAAATGTGTGCAATATATGTGTCGAACGTATATGTGGGTAAAGCCTTGGAGAAACAGCTAGTTGGGAATATTAGCAAGGGGATTTCAGAAAACCTGATTCGAAATGGGGAATGAGAGCTATGACTGAATTCTGGGACACTATGTCCAAGATAAAAAACTGAAGGCCTAGTGTATATTAAAATCTATTTGATTATTTGTGTATAGTTTATGATGGATGACATGTTCGACATGTGCAGTGTACCCACGTCACTACTGGGAGCAGACAACGTGAGCAGCTGATTTTTGTTTACAATCGGAAAAATTTCACTCGCAAGTTGCTTCAGTTTGCTGATTTCTCAGTCATGTCTGCTTTTCCAATGTAAATTTAGTCCTGCGCAACGATCCTTCATATTGATTTCTGATTTTGTTAACAAACCATTAGTTTAACAACCGTGTAATTATGTCCTATCATAGCGTGTTTGAGTATTGACACCACGGTAACAAAACGAGAGTGGAAAGTGGACATTCCGCACAGGGCGTGGCGTCTGGACGCCAGGTGGCGCGCAAGGCGCGTGGCCACGACTTACGGAGCAGCGCGCATGCGCGGACTGCCGGGCGCTCGGCAGTTATTTATCACGGCGGGGATGCCCCCTACTGCTTCCGCAGATGTTATCGCGCCGCGCCGCTGCCTAAAGGATTGCTGCAGAAGGCCGCGTACGCGCGCGCGCGCTCGCCGGCTCCCCGCCGCGGGCGAGCAAGAGAAAAACGACCGGGAACAATCGGTAAGCCGCACCTGTTGGCCCAGAGTCCGTTGACACTGAGATCGGGAGGAGCGCCGCATCAAATTGACTTGACTGTATTACGCGTGGATTAAATCGGTCTTCAGCCACTTCCTCCGCCACTGAGATCATATTCTGGGATTAATCCGCAGTAATCGTATTTCGGAAGCTTTATGGACCGGTATAAAGTTCTGATAGCAAGGTGACACGCTCGGAGCCCGTACTCCTTCATAGCCACATTCGATACTGAAGACAAGCTAGGCGTTTGGAATGTATCTTTCTCAGCTGTTATCTAACAGAATAGAAATGATTAGAGAAATACCTTGTGAAGGTAACGTCTTAGACCTCATAACAACAAACGGACACGAACTTCTCTAATCAGTTACTGTAGGACAAGATATCAGTGGTCATCAGGCTCTGATAGCATCTATATCTATGGGTGTTACAAGAAAACCGGCCGTGGTGGCAAAGCGGATCTAGGCGCTTCAGTCTGGAACCGCGCGATCGCTACGGTCGCAGGTTCGAATCCTGCCTCGGGCATGGATGTGTGTGATGTCCTTAGGTTAGTTAGGTTTAAGTAGTTCTAAGTTCTAGGGGACTGATGACCTCAGAAGTTAAGTCCCATAGTGCTCAGGGCCATTTGAACCATTTTAATTTTTTTGTTACAAGAAATGTGTAAAAATGTAGGAAAATATTTTTGAGTAGGAAGAGTGACAGGATGAAAATTGCGGAGTATCTGAGTAGTCAGCATCAAGTATTTAGTAATGGGGAAAAAGATGTGGAACACAAATGGAAAAAGTTCAAAAGCATCGTTCAGCATGTCTTAGGCAAAAAATGTCTTGAGCAGGGCATTAAGGGGCGGGAAAGACCCAGAGTGGTTTATTAACGATATTAGAAAACTGCTACGTAAACAAAGAGTTTCATCGCAGATTCAAGAGAAGTCAAAAACTAGCTGTCAAACAAAAGGTGATGAAAGCAAAATTGAGTATAAGGAAAGCAATGAGAGAAGCGTTGTCTTTGAAAGTAAAATTTTGTCATACTATGTGATTATAAACCCCAAGAGATTTAGGTCTTGCGTAAGCCCAGTAAGCGGTTCAAAATCATCCACTCAGTCAGTGAGTGGCCATAATGACACCGAAACGCAGAATGACAGAAAGAAGGCCGAAATGCTGAATTCAGACTTCCGAACTTGTTTCACCGCACGAGATCGTAGTATCCTTTCAATCAACACACGCATTTTAGGTATCGAGATAACTGATCGCGAAATAGGGAAAAAAACATACAGTCCCTTCTTAATGGAGAGGAGTTAGGACCAGACGAGATACCTGTAAGATTCTACAGAGATTATGCGAAATAACTTGTTCTCTTTCTAGCAACAATTTATCATAGGTCGCTGGAGCAATGAAGGGTATCTAGTGACTGGAAAAAAAGGCACAGGTCATTGCCGTTTTAAAGAAGTTTCGTAGGAGAGATGGACAGAATTATAGCTCTGTAGCGTTGACGTCAATGTATTGTAGGATTAGGAAACATGTTTTACATTCAACAATTATGACGTTTTTGGAGAACGAAAATCTCTTCTACAAAATATCTACGCGGATTCCGCAAACAGAGACCTTAGGAAACAGAGAGCTGTAAACATCGGCTCTCAGGTTGATGCCGTGTTCCTCGATTTCTGTTAGGGAAATGACACTGTCCCAGACTACCGTTTAGTAAAAAGCATAGGAGCTTACCGAGTACCAGACTAGATTTGCGATTAGATCCAAAACTTACTTGCAGACGTAACTGAAGACATCGCTCTTACGGGAACAAAATCGACGTATGTAAAGGTAATTTCGGGCATACTTCAAGGAATTGTGATAGGAAATTGTGAAGATCGTTACTGTTTACAATGTTGGGTAGGATGGTGCTTTCCGAATCATCGGGGTATGCAGATAGAAATAAAGTATTGTACTGCCCCACCCCGTGTGCGCAGCTATGCCACCATTATGTTACACGACCGTTGCTAGGCAAATCGCGACCAACCAGCAAGACGTTTTTCCCAATATATTTAATCGAGACATCAGTCATCCAGAAAGCAATATAAGAGGTAATACAATATTGTTTATAATAACCCTCCATGCAATTTGAAGTCTGTGATAAGATCTGTTGTAAAAACGCATGAATGCTAGTTATAAATATTTCCATTACGAGTTGTATAGGATCCACCAATTCGGTCAACAGAACAACTAGCGACACCTGTTATAAATTAGAGCAACTGCTTACATTTAAAAAATAATAAGGGCATGGTACTATGTGAGTCAGACTTGGTAGAGATTCCTGAATCGAAATATAATATGTACTATTTCTTTTTTATTAAAATATTTATGCAGCCTAATTATTATAGCTTACAACGATATTTCATTAATGTTTTGATTTATAATAATCAGCAGTAGATACCAATCTGATAATCATGAAAATAACTGATGATTTTTCTCTGTTTTGTCGAAACGTAACTGTGGTGTCACCGCCAGACACCACACTTGCTAGGTGGTAGCCTTGAAGTCGGCCGCGGTCCGTTAGTATACGTCGGACCCGCGTGTCGCCACTATCAGTGATTGCAGACCGAGCGCCGCCACACGGCAGGTCTAGTCTAGATGACTCCGAAGCACTCGCCCCAGTTGTACAGCCGACTTTGCTAGCGATGGTTCTCTGTATACATACGCTCTCATTTGCAGAGACAACAGTTTAGCATAGTCTTCAGCTGCGTCATTTGCTACGACCTAGCAAGGCGCCATATTCAGTTACTATTCTAAACAGATAATATTGTGAATCATGTACTGTCAAGAGCGATGTTCATAATTAATGGATTAAAATTAAGTATCAAAGTAATTACGTCCGCTTTCTGAATTATAATTCCGTGTCATGTTCCAGACCTCGCGTCAGTATAGTCCTTCCCTCCTCACGCCAGCCTGCGTGAGATAAAACGCGTGCATTTCGGCCTCCTCTAGTAACACGGTGTTGGCTCTTCAGCCAACACAACAGTAACAACGTTTAACAAAGCTACTGCTGAAACTTCCAGGAAGATTAAAACTCTGCGCCGAATCGAATGTCGGACTTGGGACCTTTGTAGGCTACCCAAGCACAACTCACACCGTGTCCTCACAGCTGTACTTCCGCCAGTACCTCGTCTTCCACCTTCCTAACTTCACAGACATTCTCCTGCGAACGTTGCAAGACTAGCACTCCTAGAAAAAAGGATTTGCGGAGACGTGGCTTAGCTGCACCCTGGGGGATCTTTCCAGAATGAAATTTTCGCTTGTAGCGGCGTGTGAGCTGGTATGAAACTTCCTGGCACATTAAAACTGTGTGCCGGAGCAAGACTAGAACTCGGGACCTTTACTTTCCGCTGCAGAGTGAAAATTTCATTCTGTAAACATTCGAAAGGCTGTGGCTAAGCCATGTCTCCACATATCCTTTCTTATAGGAGTACCAGTCTTGCAAGGTTCGCAGGATAACTTATGTGAAGTTAGAAACGTAGTATACGAGGTACTGTTGGAAGTAAAGCTGTGAGGATGGGGCCTCGTTCATGCTTGGGTAGCTCACGTGGTTAGCCCCCACGGTAGCTCAGCGTGTTCGCTCAGAGGGTTAGCCGGCCTCTGTAATAATAATAATAATAATAATAATAATAAACTGAGTTAATGGATCAATGATGAACTTGGACAAGCGTCATGGGACGTCCGCCCCGAACAAACAGAACGAATAATAACGAACAAAATGAGATAAAAAGTCAGTAGAGCACTTGCCCACGAAATCAAAGGTCCCGAGTTCGGCTCTGCGTCTGGAACACAGTTTTAATCTTCCAGGATGTTTCACAGCAGCGCACGCTCCACTTCAGAGCGGAAGTTTCAATCTTAAAGCCATTCACGTTTACAAAGGTCAGAAGGTTCCATGGAAAGCGCTACATCCAATGTTTTGCAAGGGCATGTAAGGATGCACGCTGCAGCTGGACTTTGCAATGTGCCATTTACAGAAGGGTTCAAGAAACTCCTTTCCATCAAGGAATGGAAAAGAATCAAAGCCATCAAGTGATCACTCAGAGCAGAAGAAAAATAGGCCATCCATATGTGTAATCTGCTGAACAAGAAGATAATTTGGTCGAGAGATTAAAGAGTTTATCCAGCGGTGGTCTTGGGCATACCTCACTCACTATTAGAAGAACGGTACACCAGTATGCCTAAATCCTTGGCATTGTGTTTCCATGGAGAAAAGTAACGAAAATAGCTGGTAAAGAGTGGTTTCTTTTTTTCACTATACGACACAGAGGACACGTTTAATTAAGGATGACCATTTTCTAAAGCTCGAGCAATGGAATTAAATGAGGAATCAATTTAAAAAAATTATAATGTTTTTAAATCTGTCTTACAATAATTTGATTTACAATATAAATCACAATGATTATATAATGTGGATGACAGCGGGTTTCCTATGAACAATAGGCCTGAAAAAGTTGTGGGTGAAGAAGGGAAAAGAGAAGCTGTTGCAGTGTCAAGTTTTGAGACAGGGAAAATGTAACAGCTGGAGGCAAAGGAATGTGTGAAGAATACAGTCAGGGCACTTATCTAGATAATCAAGAGCCTATGTCAGATTCGGGCTGCATAAAAGAAGATTTGTTTCTGAGTTGGAGTAGGTAATCAGTGGGCATTTAAGCCCAGGTAACGGTCTTGTCTCAATGTCCCTGGTAAGATACAGGGGTTATCAGTTATCAGGTTACACATCTGGTGTCACGTTACACATTGGGCTGATGTATATTCAAGGCCAACCCCCATTATCCTGCTCCCCTGCTTCCCCCCCCCCCCCCCCCCGCCCCCCGCCCGTCCCAGGGAACCACTGGCAATTGATTAAGGTCGCTGAGGATTACACATCTGGTGTCAGGTTACACATTCGGGTGATGTATATTCAAGGCCATCCCCCATTATCCTGCTTCCCCCCCCCCCCTCCCGCCCCCTGCCCGTCCCAGGGAACCACTGGCATTTGATTAAGGTCGCTGAGGATCTCCCCACACATTTTAGGCAATGATGTGAGTTATATTGAAGGTCACAGTGTCGTTTTATACCAATGATATGGTTCTACCCACACACCTTAGGCAAGCAAGTTCTGACATAACTTGATACTGGTCTCGTGATATAAAATTGACTGGAAACCCTACACTAATGGGAGAATGTTGAAAGGTGGGAAACTCAATAGACCAACAAGATTCAGGCTCCCCCACCTCTCTATTATCATCCTTTACAACTAACTCAACTGTGTGTACCTCTTCATTCAAGGTCTGTGCAGCAAAGTGGGCAGGTTCAGGTTTGTTATAAACAATAGAAAATTAAATTTTTGATTATCAACTGAATTTTCTGTTTCTATAAATCAACCGCATGAGCTTAGTCAAATGCACTTTGTGTTGAAAGGCTCAGATTCTTCTGTAAACAATAACACTGATATAAAAAAATAACTTATGGTTATTAGCAATATTTTTTCTTTTTCTTAAGAATTTTTTAGATTGTTAGCAATAATATTTTATTAATTATGGTTTATGTGCAAAATATATACATAGCTATTTTACAAAACATTATTTTTCCAGTAATTTAAAAAAAAATTGGCTATACATACATGTACACATTTTTCTTTAAAACAACCAGGGACATACACTCCTGGAAATGGAAAAAAGAACACATTGACACCGGTGTGTCAGACCCACCATACTTGCTCCGGACACTGCGAGAGCGCTGTACAAGCAATGATCACACGCACGGCACAGCGGACACACCAGGAACCGCGGTGTTGGCCGTCGAATGGCGCTAGCTGCGCAGCGTTTGTGCACCGCCGCCGTCAGTGTCAGCCAGTTTGCCGTGGCATACGGAGCTCCATCGCAGTCTTTAACACTGGTAGCATGCCGCGACAGCGTGGACGTGAACCGTATGTGCAGTTGACGGACTTTGAGCGAGGGCGTATAGTGGGCATGCGGGAGGCCGGGTGGACGTACCGCCGAATTGCTCAACACGTGGGGCGTGAGGTCTCCACAGTACATCGATGTTGTCGCCAGTGGTCGGCGGAAGGTGCACGTGCCCGTCGACCTGGGACCGGACCGCAGCGACGCACGGATGCACGCCAAGACCGTAGGATCCTACGCAGTGCCGTAGGGGACCGCACCGCCACTTCCCAGCAAATTAGGGACACTGTTGCTCCTGGGGTATCGGCGAGGACCATTCGCAACCGTCTCCATGAAGCTGGGCTACGGTCCCGCACACCGTTAGGCCGTCTTCCGCTCACGCCCCAACATCGTGCAGCCCGCCTCCAGTGGTGTCGCGACAGGCGTGAATGGAGGGACGAATGGAGACGTGTCGTCTTCAGCGATGAGAGTCGCTTCTGCCTTGGTGCCAATGATGGTCGTATGCGTGTTTGGCGCCGTGCAGGTGAGCGCCACAATCAGGACTGCATACGACCGAGGCACACAGGGCCAACACCCGGCATCATGGTGTGGGGAGCGATCTCCTACACTGGCCGTACACCACTGGTGATCGTCGAGGGGACACTGAATAGTGCACGGTACATCCAAACCGTCATCGAACCCATCGTTCTACCATTCCTAGACCGGCAAGGGAACTTGCTGTTCCAACAGGACAATGCACATCCGCATGTATCCCTTGCCACCCAACGTGCTCTAGAAGGTGTAAGTCAACTACCCTGGCCAGCAAGATCTCCGGATCTGTCCCCCATTGAGCATGTTTGGGACTGGATGAAGCGTCGTCTCACGCGGTCTGCACGTCCAGCACGAACGCTGGTCCAACTGAGGCGCCAGGTGGAAATGGCATGGCAAGCCGTTCCACAGGACTACATCCAGCATCTCTACGATCGTCTCCATGGGAGAATGGCAGCCTGCATTGCTGCGAAAGGTGGATATACACTGTACTAGTGCCGACATTGTGCATGCTCTGTTGCCTGTGTCTATGTGCCTGTGGTTCTGTCAGTGTGATCATGTGATGTATCTGACCCCAGGAATGTGTCAATAAAGTTTCCCCTTCCTGGGACAATGAATTCACGGTGTTCTTATTTCAATTTCCAGGAGTGTATATACCAAGATACTATTTGCCCTAAAACTAGTAAAAATGAAGGAAACCCAATACACTAAATTTCCCATATAAACATTACTTTCTGATCTGTTTTATCAGCATTTAATATATATGGAATTTACGTTTCTATCTATCTATCTATCTATCTCTCTCTCTCTCTCTCTCTCTCTCTATATATATATATATATATATATATATATATATATATATATATATATATATATATATATAAGAGATAGCTAGAACTGATCAGAAATGCAAATTCTGTGTACATTGATAGAAACGTAAATTCCATATATATATTAAATGATGATAAAACAGATCAGAAAGTAATGCTTATATGGGATATATCTTTGATCTAAGGCCCACAAACTTCACATAGTGCGACCCATTTGCGTAGTCTTTGATCAGATAAATAACCTTCTTGTTTTGAGGTTTTATTTGAAAAGGATTATCTACTACATATCCAAACATGTCGAGTGGTAGACTTTGTTGCATGGTGTACCGTAGAGGTTGTTTTTATCCAGGTAAAGAATGTCACTTAAATCGGCCGATGGCCTGTTTTCCTCTCTCTTACGTAGGTTATTCACCCTGGAGTACTGGCAAAATCCTCCACAAGTCTTACGTTTGGCGAAGAGCTTCGTGCCAACATTGGTCAACAGCTCTACACTGACATGTGTCTTCCTTAGTATTGCGTCCTGTGAAATCCCTAGTGCGGTGAGCTAAAAGGCAGGGTTCAGGTAGTATGCGATCAGGTAGACACTTCAAAACTTCTCAAAGATGTCCATGAGCAGGTGTACATCCTTATTCATATGCATTGACCGAAAAAAATCGCGGCACCAAAAAATAATTGATGTAAAGTAACGAAATTTGGGGAATACATTTGTCTAGGTAACATACTTAACTGATTAACATCGCAAGAGCACAGGTTAATGTAAGCACGAGATAAGCCATTGTAGACGTGAAATGCAGGTACATTAATAACAGGTGTAACAGCCAGAATGTTGAATGCAAACATGCAAACGTGCATGCATTGTGTTGTGCAGGTGCTGGATATCAGTTTGCGGGATGGAGTCCCATGAATGTTGCATTTGATCAGCTAATACAGAGACGATTAATGCCGATTGTAGACGATGGTGGAGTTGTCGCCTGATGATGTCCCATATGTGGCTAATTGGAGACAGATCTGGTGATGGAGCAGGCCAAGGCAACATGTCGGCATTCTGTAGAGCATGTTGGGTTACGACAGCGGTATGTAAGCAAATGTTATCCTGCTGGAAAACACCCCGTGGAATGCTTGTTATGAATGACAGCACAGCAGGTAAATCACCTGCCTGACGTACATATTTGGAGTCAGGATGCATGGGATAACAACGAGAGTGCCCTTGCATAACTCTACATGTAGGTCCAGTGTTAAGGTGCAGATAGGTTGCTTGCAGACCCTCAACTGGGTCCTTCTAACCAACACTGACATTGGGGAAGAACCAGCTTTCGTCAGGAATCACAACAGACCTCCACTCTGCTCTCCAATGAGCTCTCGCTTGTCACCACTGAAGCCACTAATGACGGTGGTTTGGGGTCAGTAGAACGCACGCTCCGGCTCGGAGCTTCCCTGGTAGTAATCAATTTGTAAAAGTTCATCGTGTCACTGTGGTGTCAGCTGTCGCTCAAATTGCTGCTGCATATGCGTTGTGATGTGCGAGAGTCATACGTCAAACAGGATGGCCTTCCCTCTTGGTAGCGCCACGGGACCGCCTGGAACCCGGTCTCCTTGTGGCCGTACATTCTCGTGATCACCACAGCCAGCAATCATGAACAGTGGCTACGCTCCTGCTAAATCTTCCTGCAGTATCTAAGAAGGAACGTCCCTCTGCCTGCAGCCCTATTACACGACCTCGTGCAAACTTAGTGAGTTGCTGGTAATGGCGTCTTTGTTGCCTTAGAGGAATTCTTCATTGATATCAAGTCACCGCGTCCAATCTCAAAGGTAACTGACGCTCACGATCATTACAGAGTGTATTTAAAGCAAACCTGATTTGCACCCTCATAGTGGCGCAACTCTTATGCGACTCGTGCGAAATTTGAACAGACACCATCTTTCAGGTGTAGAAACACGCCTACCAACCTTCGTTTATGTCGTGCAACTCCTTCTTGGTGTTGCTATTTTCTTTCGCCAGTGCATAATGTAGCATATTTTTTAATTAGGTGAGTCTCTCCATTGAATCCAGGTGTTCATATGGAAAGACCTCCATCTTCGTCACAGCTGCAACTCTACATTATTAGGATATGTGGCTCTGGTGATATGCGTGTCTTCCTTACGCATCATCTTAGCATGTTTCTCAAGAGTTGCATGCATGAAACAAACGAATTCAGAAAGTGGAGCATTATTCATGGCGTGAGTCTCTTGGAAAATAAAACGTACTTCTCACTGGTGACAGGAATTACACTGTCCTTAACATTCCTCGACCTAAAATCACGCATGTGCTGAAGGAGAAAGTGGGTATAATATCTGCTCAAATTGTGGAAAAATATAGATATTTGCCGTGGCTGTTGGTACTTCAAGCTGCATGAATTGTGAGCTGAGCGTGGAACTTTCTCATTACATGTTAACGGTATCTACGTGGAGTTTCCATCTCTCTGTGCAATGGCAGCGCACATATATGACAACCAACTGCCTGCTCATAGAAGGTATCATTCTCCTCTGCGTAGGTGGTGGGCTGTTGCTGCGGTAAATCGTGTTAACTTCCCACACAAGTTTTTCGAGCTCAGTGAGAAGGCACCTTGGAGGATTATCCCCGAAGTAAGATTCGAATTTGTTGTGCAATCATCTAGCAGGAATATCCCCGACGTAAGATTAAAATTTGTTCTGACTAGAATCATATGAGGATACAACTTTATACAGTGCCATATACTGAATGATACTTGCCGTTCCGTGAAGATACATCTACCTGCATCTACATCTGCATGGCTGCTCTGCAATTCACACTTAAGTGCCTGGCAGAGGGTTCATGGAACCATTTTCATACTACTTCTCTACCATTCCATTCTCGAATGGCGCATGGGAAAAAGGAACACCTAAATCTTTCCGTTCGAGCTCTGATTTCTCTTATTTTATTATGATGATAATTTCTCCCTACGTAGGTGGGTGTCAATAAAATATTTTCGCATTCGGAAGAGAAAGTTGGTGACTGAAATTTCGTAAATAGATCTCGCCGCAAAGAAAGCCGCCTTTGTTTCAGTGACTGCCACCCCAACTCGCCTATCATATCAGTGACACTCTCACCCCTATTGCGCAAGGTAATATGGGAGGCGGAAAGGTCACCTTCACAACGCACTAAAGGAGCTAAGAGGCACTAAAAGTCGGCGTAAACGAGGAAGGGACATCGCTTCTGGTGGTGGGCGTTCTTAAACTACAAGAACCTTTTATACTTGCTAGGCATTTCCAGACGTACCGGTTCTTGGCTGCAGAAATCAATGTGATGCCTTTGTATATACCTATATGTGGTAAAAGCGCTGAGAAATCCGTGGCAAAAATACCAAGCGCCGTGATGTTTGGACATTTGGGTGGAAGGTAAGCATGACATGTTCTTGATCCACACATAATGTTGCTGTGCAAGGGGAGATAGGGTTGTCTCTTCTGAACGTATTCTAATTGCTCTTGTTAGCAGACATAAATTATTTAAATACCCTCCAAAATAATGATTTAGGAATTCAATGGCTTATAAATGAAACAAGAATGACAATTAATTCTATAAAAATGACTTAACTTCCCTTGGGATCATCTCACTGCTATGGCTCGATCTGACCATATCAATATGTGGAGGCTGAAGCGGCTGCGTTATCAGTCATTGGCAGTGCACCAAAGACCCCCACCTGCGGCTGCATTTGAGTCAAGCCGAAATTCTTCCAAGTCCCTCAGCTCATCTTCCCATGGTGGACTCTGGCGACGCATCAGGCCAGTGGAGGAGAAGGCTGATGATGAAGGCTCCAGGAGATGGAGAAGTCGAAGAGTCCAATGCTGAAAATCGAATGAATTTGTGCCGGCTAATTCTTTAAAGGAAAATTCGTATTTCTGCGTTTTCCATTGTGTACCATGTTCATATTGGATTGGCTATGGATTTACCGAGCGCCAACCATTAAAAAATTCCTTAAAAAGATGCAGGTCGGCTTCCCTCAGTTTTCCTCCAGGTGACTAACCAGTAACGTACTTCCTACCATTTAGTGCCGTAAAAGGCATCTGACTCTATCTCTTTCTGTGGCCAATGAAATGGGACCTCAGCAACATATTCGAGTTTCTGTCTCTAACTTCCTGTTTATTTACATTATACAATCCTGACAGTTCTAATGTTATGTAAATATTTTGTTTTTGTGGACCCAACTTTCAGCGGCATTTTCTAGACATTGTCTGTGGCGTCCAGTCCATTCTAAAGAAACGCAGCTTTGTGTGTTTTGTTCACAATTGTGTGTTTCCCGAACCTTCCTAAAAGCAGCATTTCGCCTCGTTGCACCTCAGAGTCATAAAAAAAGTCACTTCTGGAGGCCTTATGCCACAGGATATTGTATCTTTGTTTCTTACTTACTGGATGCCCAGCGTCTGTTTGTGACAAATCAAAAGGAAAGTCTGTTAAAGCGAGTGGCATTGACCTGCGGCCTTTCTGGTACACCCTTCTGAGAATTCATCCGGGGGTGGTCCCTCTATCCAGCTATAGAGCTTGCTGCTTGCCCGAGGGCTGGCAGCTCTTCCCTGTGTACTTCAAATGCCTTTAATCTGTACTCTCTTCCTCAACAGTTACAATTATTCAGTTCATTGCTGGCTAACGCCTATGTCCTATGCGGACTATCTATGGGACCAGATCACACATATGACTCTTGGCAAACATTGTGCTTCGAAACAGATGATAGCTTATAAAACCACCTGCAAGACTTTTCTGCCACTTCATCCGTAGGCGTAATTGCAAAGGATACAGCTCGAGATGGCATCCTAAAACAATGGATACATATTTTACAGGGAGTACTGATGTTGACATCAGACGATGACCACGACTGCCAGATGATCATCCTGCTGCCACTATGCCAAATGCCATAATCCTCCTACACACTGCCCACTGGGGGACGACACGTGTGAAGGCACTCACAAGGTGGCACACCTACTGGCCCGACATCACACAGGACATCAAGAGAACAGCCCACTCCTGTGACACCTGTACGTCAATGCAGTCAGTGCTCCTGCAATGACTGCAGATCTGGTCAATACCACACTGTCTGGGGGAGCACATCCATGTGGGCTTTGATGTCCACTTTTTCAGAAAGATGTGGCTCATCATCACAGACTCATTTTCCAAGTTTCCTGATGTAGTATGACTGTCAAATATAACAGCAAGGAGACCAATAAGCACCTTACAAAAAATATTTCCCATTGAATGGTCCCCAAAAACAATGTCCATCTAGTATGTTTCAGGATTTATGTTCTTATGAACCTTACAGTGGCACCATTCCATACGGAATTCAATGGTGTAGCAGAGCGGTTCCTCCACTCCTTCAAAATGCAGGTCCAGAAGATGCTGTTAATCACTCCCAAGGCCAATATCTTGACGCAGTTTCTGGGCTCCCATAAGATCACACCAATACAGGGACACACTCCAGCAGAACTGCTGCATGTCCGCCGACGTCCCACCATCTGGGATCTCCTGAGGTTCAAAACGCGGTCTCACCGGCCCAACCATCACCGCCACTACGCCCTAATTTCAGAGGTTTTGGGTCACATCTTTGGGACGGTCCTATGATGGATACTGGGCGTCATCAGAGCTTCAAAAAATGCTTCAAATGGCTCTGAGCACTATCGGACTTAACATCTATGTCATCAGTCCCCTAGAACTTAGAACTACTTAAACCTAACTAACCTAAGGACATCACACAACACCCAGTCATCACGAGGCAGAGAAAATCCCTGACCCCGCCGGTAATCGAACCCGGGAACCCGGGCGTGGGAAGCGAGAACGCTACCGCACGACCACGAGATGCGGACATCACAGCTTCCAGGCGACGACAAATGCTACAGTGGTTGCCAGACGTTGACATGACACACCAACCAACTGTGCTCACTCTCAGCGGCTTCCACCATCAGACAACCAATAGTGCCACCCCCCCCCCCCCCTCCCCCATTCCTGCACCCTAAGCAATATCAAAACAATTTTAGACACCTGGGCGACCTGTGTCCTCTGATTCGGCACCGTTGGGGCTTTTCAGCTTCTAGCAACACTGACCACTGACTTCCAGCATGGTCTCAGAGACCAGGCCATTAGCTCCAGTCAACTCCAGCAGCATTACCATACACCTGCTGCAAGCAGAGGACTCGGTGACTCCAAATGTTGAGATGGACAACGAATCTTTAGCTGGTCACTCACATCTCTGTCCTATTGGTATAATGATCATGATAACGAAAGGGATGCTTCTAGCTGTTTGCACTGATTAAGGAGGGGGGGGGGGGGGGATGGATGGTATATCTCTGCTGTGCGACAGTAATGGCTCTGTCTGCTGTCATAGACTTCTCTGGTGGCTGGTGGGAGGGGCCATAGAGATACCAGTGGGCTGACACATGGTCGTAACTGCTGACTTATGGCTGGAGATAAGACCTGACCATCGGCTGGCTGCAATAGAGTTCGGATTGCGTTGTACTGGCGCCTTGGCTGCAACAGACTTCGGGTTTTGTTGAGCTTGCACGTCAACCCTACCCCAACCTCACTGGAGAGGGAAGACATAATTTATTATAATGGAAAGAACATTTTATTTTATTCATTTCTTCCTACAGGGATGCAGTAAACAGTTTGGATGGTGGCTAACCAACACGATCGCTCATCTTCAGCGTGGGATACTGACTTGCAAGAATGTCCACAGTGAAGGGTGCTGAACAAGAGACGCCTTCAGTGGATTTAGTTCAACGTCCTCGGCCGATGGGGCAGCATGAGAGGAATCACGCGTTGTCTCGCGTGCAGCCACACGAGGAACTGGGAACTGTGCGGAGGCACAGCTCTCTCTTGCCCACCACAGCTTTGCACATAACACACTCTTCTGCCACTCTCCTACGCCATAACTCAGATTTTAGAGAGTGGGCGTAAGGCTCCGTTGGTTGCCACTCCCATTCTCCAGGCACCGATGTGTGTCCAGATTTTGCAGTGAACCTCTTAAGGGGTCAAGTTTTAACAGTCATTCTTTGTTCATGATTTCGATCACCTAAAATCCGGATGTCCACTAGTTCTCCGCTCGTGCTGTGTTAAAGGCTTTACCTCACTTACACCGTACTTCCATGAATTGGCTGTTCAAGTGGACTACGGTTTGGATTACCGTGCTTCAGATGATTGACGGATTTGCTTGATTCTGGACGATCTGGATTATTCACTTGGTGCATTCTGTGAATAACAACGACCCAGCGCGGACTGGAATTTGAGCTACGAAGTGATTACAGAGTCCATGATCTATAGCAGATGTGATACTTTTTATAAAAGGATTCGAGAGCCTATACGGTAGCACAATGTAAAAAAGTTGTGCGTCTTTGTTTGCCAATGATATTCATTTTCTTCGGAAGTGAGGTTATCACGGGGAGTGCCTAAGGTAACGGCATAAGCATCGTTTCCTTCGAACTTTGCGCCAACGACAGAATTGTCTAGGAAAAACGATATCAGTGGATAGCAGTAGCGATTGAAAAAAGCAGTTAGACAAATAACTCACTTGGCCTACTTGCCATATGCACATAACTGCAGGATAATGTGCATGAGCAAAGAAAAAACTTGTAGCTTACTAATACATCATTAGAAGCTACATAGCTAGGCTCGACAACATGGATCTATACCCTATCGGAAAGAAATCAGGTTTAGCTGAGTAGATATTTGTTATGATGACGACGGACGAATCGTCGTCAATGTTGACTGGTGGCCAATGCTAAATGGAAACATATAAATCACAGCAGGTTTGTCTGTAACGTCGATAAGGTACTGGCCGCTTGGTTTGCATCTGCAACGACTAAATTATTTAGAAGTCGCTGGTAAAAAATAAAATATATTGTACTTAACTGATTATACAGGATTATTCTTGGCTGCATACATATAATTATAAACAGATAGCTATTGAGGCCTCACGACCCGACAAAGAGTGGACGAGAGTTCGCTAGAAACCTGATACAAGCCGCGGAGCGGCGCTAGCGGGGCTGGTCGCGACTCGCGGGTCCAACGACACTAATTCGGACTACGGTCGATAACAGCAACCCCTAACAAGTGTGGTATCGAACGTTGATACCACAATATTAAAATTCAGTGGCTTGTAGAACAGATGGACGACTTCAGTCCCTGGTGTAGTTAACAAGGAGACCACTATTATTGGGCGACTATTCTAGAGTGCATGCACTGGTGTTCTTGAGATCCTCACCCAATTTTACGAAAGGGGAGTATGAGTAACTCAGCGGGGTACTGCTAGGTTTTGTATAGTGCTGGCTATTAAAATTACAACACCATTAGGATAGCGTGCAACGAAATTCAGACTGGCATGAGATAAATTACACACTTGGGTGGGCAAATGATTAGCATTTCGGTGCAACCGCACAAAGGAAGTAGAATTAACACTGTACAGTTGCTGTATATATCGAAAGATTACGCAGTGGCTTTTTCATTCAGAAATTTTTATCTTGTTTGTTTGTAAGAAGATTGTGTTACGACTCGTAAGACGTCCATCAGCACAGGGCCTCCGCGAGCACGCAGAAGTACCGCAACACGAGGTGGCATGGACACGACTAATGTCTGAACTGGAGGGAACTGACACCATGAATCCTGCAGGGCTGTCTATAAATCCGTAAGAGAACGAGGGCGTGGAGCTCTCTTCTTAACAGCGCGTTGCAAGGCATCCCAGATATGCTCACTAATGTTCAAGTCTGGGGAGTTTGGCGGGCAGGGGAAGTGTTTAAACTCAGAAGAGTGTTCCTGGAGCCACTCTGTAGCAATTCTCGACGTGTGGGGTGTCGCGTTCTCCTGCTGGAATTACTTAAGTCCGTCGAAGTGTACAATGGACTTGAATGGATGGAGGTGATCAGACACGATGTTTACGTACGTGTCATCTGTCAGTGTCGTATCTAGACGTACCAAGGGTCCCATTTCACTCCAAATGCACAGGCCCTCACCATTACAGAGCCCACCAGCTTGAACAGTCCCCTGCTGACATGCAGGTTCCATGGATTCATTCGCTTGCCTCCACACCCGTACACGTCCATTCGCTAGATACAACTTGAAACGAGACTCGTCCGACCAGGCAGCATGTTTCCAGTCATCTACAGCCCAATGTCAGTGTTGACGGGCCCAGACGAGCCGTAAAGCTTTGTGTCGTGCAGTCATCGAGGCTACACGAGTGGGCCTTTGGCTCCGAAAGCCCATATCGATGATGTTTCGTTGAATGGTCCTTACGCTGACACGTGTTGATGGCCCAGCACTGAAACCTACAGCAATTTTCGGAAGGGTTCAACGGTTCTGTTCAGTCGTTGTTGGTCTCGTTCTTGCAGGATCTTTTTCCAGCCGCAGCGATATCGACGATTTGATGTTTTAACGGATGCCTGATAATCACGGTACACTCTTGAAATTGCCGTACGGGAAAATCTGCACTTCATCGCTACCCCGGAGATGCTGTGTCCCATCGCTCGAATACCCACAATAACACCAAATTCAAACTAACTCAAATCTTGATAACCTGCCATTGTGGCAGCAGTAACTGATTATAAAGACTGCACCAGACATTTGACTTGTCTTACATGGGCGTCGCATAACGCAGCGCCGTATTCTGCCTGTATTTGAATACGCATACCTATACCAGTTTCTTTGGCGCTTCAGCGTATTTTATATCAAGAGAGATCTAAGGTTAGGAGAGTTGTCACTTTATCAACGGAAGGGGTTGATACTGGCTGTCTTCTCTGAAACACAATAAAACTTCAAGCGCTGGAAAAAGTTAAGTTTTTCGCAGGCCGTACCAACGAAGAGGCAGGGGGCATTACTAATGTCGGTGAGCTGTGTAGGCTCTGAGGAGGCTGGCCTTAAGAGCCGCCCCAGTGAAGCCGGACAAGGGCGACGTTACAGTTGTAGTTCAGTGATCGTGTCGCCGCTGGCCGTTTCGCGCCAAAGTGGGGCTTTGAAACGATACCAATGGTCGGAGGTTTAAGCATGCATTTACTTCAATGTTTCGAGAAACTTCTCGAAGGTTCTAGAAGCGGTGTGTTGTGTGGCGAGCGGTTTCACATCCTTCAAGGTTGGGAAGAAATCATTTCGAATGAAGAGCCGTACTTGGCTGTGTCCAAAACGGACATTGGAGTAACGGAGGTTTGGCAGCTTGGAGCCCAGTCTAGGGAGAGGTGGCGAGCAGGACAGTCACAGAGCAACCTTGCTGTGAGGCGTTGCTGGCAACGTGTGCAGTAACTAGTCTCTGTCTTACTTAGCACAGTGCCTATTGTACAAATTGAAGTAGGAGCAATTTGCTACTCTATAGAGAGAAGAACGGGTTGGAACTTCATTGTGGCACTGCTAGTATTGAGAAGTGCTCATTTACGCTCGTGCACTAGAGACACAATTCTGCTCCTGGCCATTGTAGACAAGCAGAGTGCAGAGTCTCGTAAACGGTTGCGATAACTAAATATCGGCTACCATAGGAGGTTTCAGTCGCAATGATACGTCCATTGGTAGCCGTGTTTATTTTCTGGTCGCCATGCCGCATCTCAACGGCGCCGCCAGTCTTCACGGCGCGGAAAACCCATACTTTGCTGATGACATGGGTGATATTTGATCATCGAGCTAATATAGGGAACAGTAAAGTTAAACACGTACAGTTCCACTAGTTCGTTTCTCTGAGTTTTTCGTTCTCTACGCCAGCTTATGGGGTGGTTAGAACTAACAAAAGGGTCAACAATATCAATCTTTGCAGTGTTCTTAACGAACGTAACAGGGAATGTGTTTGGACAGCTAGGAGTTGTGTTAGTGTTGGATGGGGTAAATAGTAGGATTTATAATTGTTTATTTGTTAGGATTCCATGTTGTGTTTTTTGCAATTTACTTTTTACTTTATAATTAAACACTAATAGTTATATCCTCATTTTATTATTTAACTAGGATTAGTCCCTACACTCATTCTTGGTACATTAGATAAGAAATAGATTTATAGGGAAGGATCAGTTAAGGGGACGCCCTATCCCGACAATGTTAAATTTAGTGACTTGGCTTCCCTGTATTTCAGGAACCACTTTAGGAATTGACATGAAACTTTTACAGGACATTAAACTATATTTTCTGAGACAACTGAAGTACAATAACTGCATTTCAGACACTGCTTTCGGAAATACAATTTTTAAATTACACAGTTAAAATTTTGTCTGCTTTTTTGCACTTTATCCTAAACAATTTTAATTGTACATGACACTATGTTCTTCTTTTAGTTCAGTTGACTCAGGATATGTATGTTATTACTCCCTGAAAATTTTAATACTCTACTCGAACTAGTTTCTGAGATTTATGGAAAAATGCAACAGAAAATGTAAATTTTCAGGAACAGCTTCTAAAGTTTCAAAAGACTGTAACTCACTTAACATATGCTTAATTTTTTTATTTTTAGTTACTCAGAAGCACCCTGCACCATACTGCATATCATCCTCTTGATCTTTTTCCAAGTTTTTTCTTCTTTTCTTCTTTCTGCACTCCTTAGTGGCCAACTGTGCTGCATACTCTGCTTTATCAGTGCGAACCTTCTCCATCCGTTCAAGCTCTGATGCAGTTAGCTCCAGGATTAATTCACATATGCTGTACCAAAGCAATAACAGCATGACTGACACCCCACTTCAGTGTCTTCATGCCAACAAAAATATTTTTTGGTGAGCGAGACCACATAAGATCATTGAACGACTCATTGGGATTTTGAGTCTGACAGTACAGACAGGATTTGCCAGGTCTCTTTAAATAGGCTTAATGATATCCATGACTGCTGCTGGGATGGAATGTTTATGGCTGTTTGAGTACTGGGCAGTGCGGTAATTACACCATGAATCAGGTCCAGGAGGGCAAATATGGTGTACTGGTTTTTCACCAACTGACAGTCTGTGGAAGAAGGTAGCCCATACTGCCTGCTTCATTTCCAACAAATCCTCAGTATTATTTCTAATGGCCATCCCATAATACTTCTGTAGTTCATAAATCATTTTGTCTGGCAGCCTGCCTCTTATGGTTTTACCATCAGAAAGTGTCTTGTCTCTCAAACTTTGTTTCAACTTCCTCAACCAGGTGCTCATCTTCAACTGGACATGACTTTTATAACACAGCAATCCACAGCCTTCTATATAAAAAATTACCGATTTTATTAGATCTTGAAGTAATGCACATAAAAATTTTAACATTTTCAACCGGTGTAGAGTATATTTAAAAAATAAAATAAAATACTTTCCATGTGAGTTTATAAGTGATGTATATATCATTTGATTCGGAAAATTGCTAATTTTATAATGAGATAAACATCCGAAAATGTGATAAAAATCCGTTCTAACTCCCCTTAAATTAATTTTTCATGCCAAGAATACCTCGGTGTTGTCGCGAAAACCAGAGCCAGAGTCAGATAGCGATAAATGGCTCTGAGGACTATGGGACTTAACTTCTGAGGTCATCAGTCCCCTAGAACTTAGAACTACTTAAACGTAACTAACCTAAGGACATCACACACACCCAAGCCCGAGGCAGGATTCGAACCCGCGACCGTAGTGATCGCTCGGTTCCAGACTGCAGCGCCTAGAACCGCTCGGCCACCCTGGCCGTCTCAGATAGCGATAAATCAACTACTAACACCTCCGACGCAATCTTGGCCTATCAATAGAATATGAAACTTACGAATTCAGAAGCACCATACTTCACGTCTTGTAGGACCTCGACGGCCCTACATGACTAGCGCCCAAGAAGTCAGACATATTGTTCACTCGGCTGTACAGAATCGAGCCACAACACGTACTCTGAGCCAGGAAAAGGGTTGTTTACAGCAACTGTAGCATCCATACAGACAGCGCTATGTCGTCCGGAGCACCACGGACTATCAGGACGACGACCTTCGTGGCGACCTGGATACAGAGGTTCCCCGAATGTTGCCCCAGCCAGCATGTTCTCCAGATCTCTACCCACTGACAACATAAGGTAATGGATTGCCGAGAGGCTGGCCCACTGCCACTCGCCATCCGCTCTGGTTGACGACCTCTGGGACAGAGTTGAAACAGCCTGAAATAATGTATCAGTATCTGTCATTCAAGGTCAATTCGACGAAATTTGTTTAGTTGCCTGCTCTCGTATTTTTATTAAGATATTCTTCTGCACTGCATTTTCAGAATAAGGGTGACGTGCTCTATAAAATTCTGCGTTTGGTTTATTATCCACATACAGTGACGTAACTACGCGACTGGAGCGCGCGTTCTGGGTGGTAACTTCTGTGGGGACTCAGTTACGTGATTGGGAGAAATAATGGGGAAAACCAAAAGTAAAGGGGAAGGGTGAGGGGAAAGTAACAGGGGGAAAGACACTGAGGTGACAAAATTCATGGGCTATCGACATGCACATATACAGACGGCGGTGGTATCGAGTACGTAAGGTATAAAAGGGCAGTGCATTGGCGGGGCAGAAACTGGGACCCGAAAAAGTTTCCGACGTGATTATGACCCCAGTTAACAGGCTCTGAAAGCGGAATGGTAGTCGTAGCTAGGCACATCGGACACTCCATTTGGGAATTCCATTAGAGAATTCAATATTCCTGGATCCACAATACCAAGGGTGTCCAGAGAGTCCTATATTTCAGGCATTACCTCTCGGACAACGCAGTCGCCGACGACCTTCACTTAACGACCGGAAGCAGTGGCGTTTCTGTAGTGTTGTCAGTGCTAACAGAAAAGCAACACTGCTTGAAATAACAGCAGAATTCAAAGTGAGACGTGCTCCTAACGTATCCGTTAGGACATTGGAGTGGAATATGAAGTTAACGGGCTATGGCAGCAGACGACCGACGCGAGTGCCTATGCTAGCAGGACGACATCGTCTGCGCCGCCTCTCCTGGGCTCGTGACCGGATCGATTGGACCCTAGACGACTGGAAAACCGTGGCCTGGTCAGTTGAGCCCCCGATTTCAGTTGTTAAGAGCTGATGGCAGGATATGAGTGTGGCGCAGACCCCACGAAACAATCACCCAAGTTGTCAACAAGGCACGCCTCAAGCTGTTGGTGGCTCCATAATGGTGTAGGCTGGATCCTGGTTATCTTCTACATCTACATCTACATCTACATTTATATTCCGCAAGCCACCCAACGGTGTGTGGCGGAGGGCACTTTACGTGCCACTGTCATTACCTCCCTTTCCTGTTCCAGTCGCGTATGGTTCGCGGGAAGAACGACTGTCTGAAAGCCAGGTCTTGTACGCGATGATGTCTCTGTCGACGAAACTTTCCAGTCCTGACACGTTTGGAACACCTGTTCCACCTCGTACAATGGCCACTGTCAGCCATCCATTGCCATGGGTAAATGTATCATTAATGTCGATGCTGAAGTTCAGTCTACATCCACAGAAGACTGCGGGTCCATCTAGAAGAGAGTGTGCAGCGACAGACTTAATTGTATTCTTCTTCTTGTCTGCTGCTGATGTTGTCATTTCGACATCTTCAATGGTTTTATATATTGTCTGTCTTGCACGACGTCGCTGTCTTCTGTAGCGCATCTTGGCAGGGTCAAAGGTCAAGCGCTCAGAGAGCTGACGTAACATGCTGTTGCAAACTCTATGCCGACAGATTCTAGATGTACCCTTGTCCGGTTCTCAGCTACGCTACAGATCAATTTATTTATGAAAATACAGTGTACAATCACCAACAAATTTAACATATTCACAAACACCTTTTCCCTTACACCACACAAATACAGTTTCATTTACAGATATCTTACGTCTATTACGTGTAGAGAGGAAGAAGGGTGAGGGTGACATATATGTTGATTTTCCAAAGTCTTTATTTGCATTTTCAATAACATGAAATGTCTTGTACGCGATGATGTCTCTGTCGACGGAACTTTCCAGTCCTGACACGTTTGGAACACCTGTTCCACCTCGTACAATGGCCACTGTCAGCCATCCATTGCCATGGGGCCGGCCGCTGGTGGCCGAGCGGTTCTGGCGCTACAGTCTGGAACCGCGCGACCGCTACGATCGCAGGTTCGAATCCTGCCTCGGGCATGGATGTGTGTGTTGTCCTTAGGTTAGTTAGGTTTAAGTAGTTCTAAGTTCTAGGGGACTTATGACCTCAGCAGTTGAGTCCCATAGTGCTCAGAGCCATTTGAACCATTTGAACCATTGCCATGGGTAAATGTATCATTAATGCGCGCGTCTATAAAAGCGAGCGATGCCCGCGCATAGCGGGTCAGTCGCGCTGCTGCTGTCGCACAGGCAACTGCATTGAACGCTGCCAAGATGCGCTACAGAAGACAGCGACGTCGTGCAAGACAGACAATATATAAAACCACTGAATATGTCGAAATGACAACATCAGCAGCAGACAAGAAGAAGAATACAATTAAGTCTGTCGCTGCACACTCTCTTCTAGATGGACCCGCAGTCTTCTGTGGATGTAGACTGAACTTCAGCATCGACATTAATGATACATTTACCCGTGGCAAATGATGGCTGACAGTGGCCATTGTACGAGGTGGAACAGGTGTTCCAAACGTGTCAGGACTGGAAAGTTTCGTCGACAGAGACATCGCGTGCATTTCATGTTCTTCGGCTACCTGGAGACCATTTGCAGCAATTCGTGGACTGCATGTTCCCAAACAGCGATGGAACGATGGAATTTTTATGGATAACAATGCGTGAAATCACCGGGCAACAGCTGTTACGATTGGTTTGAAGAACATTCTGGACCATTCGAGCGAATTATTTGCCCATCCCTCCCCCCTTGCCTGACATGAATCCTATCGAAAACCTACGGGACACGATCGAGAGATCAGTTCGTGAACAAAATCTTGCATTGGCAACACTTTTGTAATTATGGACGGCTGTAGAAGCAGCATGGCTTATTATTTCTGGAGGGGACTTCCAACGACTTGTTGAGTCCATGCCACGTCGAGGTGGTACATTATGCCGGGCAAAAGGAATCAGACACGATATTAAGAGGTATTTCATGACTTTTGTCATCTCAAGTAAGGAAGTAGCAGTGGAAGAAGAAAGGAATGAACTGGAGAACATTAAAATGGGAAGGGAGTGAGATGTATGAAAGAGAATTTTGAGAGGATTCGGACTGTGGCAATGTTCCACAAGGCCTCCCTCTTCACAGCTACATTAACGTGGCTACTCAGTAATTCACAGTTAAGTGCTTTCAGAGTGTTCATCGAAGCACTTCCAGGCTATTCGTCACTGTTCCATTCTCAAATTGCACTTGGGAAAAACGAACACCGAAATATATCCGCGAGAGCTATGATTTCTCTTGTTTTATTACGATTGTCGTTTCTCCACATGTAGATGCCAGTCAACAAAATATTTCTTCATCCGTAATGGAACATTGGTGACTAAAATTTCGTGACAAGATCTCACCGCAAAGGAAAACGAATTTGTTTTAATAATGCCCCCACCCCCTATCCCAATTCACGTATCTTATCCGCAGCACTGTCTCGCCTCATTCACGATAATACAAAACTTTTTTGATGTTTTACGTGAAACCTAAGGGGTAAGGATCCCACACCGCGCAGTAATGCTCCAGAAGAGGGCGGGCAAGCGTAGTGCAGACAGCCTCCTTTGTAGATTTGTGACGTCTTCGACGTGTTCTACCAGTAAAAGATCCGCCTTCGCCAGAAGGTCTTTTACGTGATGGTTCCAGTTTAAGTTGTTCGTAATTGTAATCCACGTACTGGCAATAATGGCTGGAGGCACTGGTGACATGCTGATCTCATGCCTCATTGTCAGAGATCGCAACTCATACTGCCTTTTAAGTAGCTATCGGCCAGTGAAGGCCTAATCAGTAAGTGGTGTTATGATTATGTAATTATAATCCCCAGGCGTTTACGTAAATCTGCAACCTTTAAGTTTCTGTGATTTAGTGTGTTACCGAAAATTAGCGAATTCTTTTCGGAACGCATGTGGAGGAAATAAAACTTTTTATAGTCTAGAATCAGTTGTCACCTTTCGCACCATACAAATACACTCCTGGAAATTGAAATAAGAACACCGTGAATTCATTGTCCCAGGAAGGGGAAACTTTATTGACACATTCCTGGGGTCAGATACATCACATGATCACACTGACAGAACCACAGGCACATAGACACAGGCAACAGAGCATGCACAATGTCGGCACTAGTACAGTGTATATCCACCTTTCGCAGCAATGCAGGCTGCTATTCTCCCATGGAGACGATCGTAGAGATGCTGGATGTAGTCCTGTGGAACGGCTTGCCATGCCATTTCCACCTGGCGCCTCAGTTGGACCAGCGTTCGTGCTGGACGTGCAGACCGCGTGAGACGACGCTTCATCCAGTCCCAAACATGCTCAATGGGGGACAGATCCGGAGATCTTGCTGGCCAGGGTAGTTGACTTACACCTTCTAGAGCACGTTGGGTGGCACGGGATACATGCGGATGTGCATTGTCCTGTTGGAACAGCAAGTTCCCTTGCCGGTCTAGGAATGGTAGAACGATGGGTTCGATGACGGTTTGGATGTACCGTGCACTATTCAGTGTCCCCTCGACGATCACCAGTGGTGTACGGCCAGTGTAGGAGATCGCTCCCCACACCATGATGCCGGGTGTTGGCCCTGTGTGCCTCGGTCGTATGCAGTCCTGATTGTGGCGCTCACCTGCACGGCGCCAAACACGCATACGACCATCATTGGCACCAAGGCAGAAGCGACTCTCATCGCTGAAGACGACACGTCTCCATTCGTCCCTCCATTCACGCCTGTCGCGACACCACTGGAGGCGGGCTGCACGATGTTGGGGCGTGAGCGGAAGACGGCCTAACGGTGTGCGGGACCGTAGCCCAGCTTCATGGAGACGGTTGCGAATGGTCCTCGCCGATACCCCGGGAGCAACAGTGTCCCTAATTTGCTGGGAAGTGGCGGTGCGGTCCCCTACGGCACCGCGTAGGATCCTACGGTCTTGGAGTGCATCCGTGCGTCGCTGCGGTCCGGTCCCAGGTCGACGGGCACGTGCACCTTCCGCCGACCACTGGCGACAACATCGATGTACTGTGGAGACCTCATGCCCCACGTGTTGAGCAATTCGGCGGTACGTCCACCCGGCCTCCCGCATGCCCACTATACGCCCTCGCTCAAAGTCCGTCAACTGCGCATACGGTTCACGTCCTCGCTGTCGCGGCATGCTAGCAGTGTTAAAGACTGCGATGGAGCTCCGTATGCCACGGCAAACTGGCTGACACTGACGGCGGCGGTGCACAAATGCTGCGCAGCTAGCGCCATTCGACGGCCAACACCGCGGTTCCTGGTGTGTCCGCTGTGCCGTGCGTGTGATCATTGCTTGTACAGCCCTCTCGCAGTGTCCGGAGCAAGTATGGTGGGTCTGACACACCGGTGTCAATGTGTTCTTTTTTCCATTTCCAGGAGTGTATATTGTGTGCATCATTTCGGAATTGCCTTTGATCTTCTGATGACTTTACTACCTGAGACGTTTGTTTCTTGTTTTCGGCTACTAGACGGAGCCACTCTCGTTATGCCTACTGAACCATTGTAACGAAAGAGTAAAGAGTATATTTTGCATTTGTTGTTTTATTTATTACTGGTCGGAAATGAAATAATGATAAATGAATCGCGTTATTATAGCAAGCAGTGTAACTTTCGATTGTTTGTTGAAAAGAGGAATAGTGATTATGTTGAAAAGAGGACTAGTGATTAACGTCCCTCCGACATCGAGGGGATCAGAGACGGAGCGCAAGCTCGGATTAGGGAAGGGTGGAGAAGGAAAGAGACCGTGTTCTTTCGAGGAAACCATCCCAGCATTTGCCTTAAGCGATTCAGGGAAATCACGGAAAACGTAAAGCAGGATGGCTGGACGCGAGTTTGAACCATCGTCCTCCCGAATGCGAGTCCAGTGTGCTAGCCACTGCGCTACCCCTCTCGTCGACTGTGTGTCGTTCAGTGTTTTGAACTGCAGCAAAATAGAAACACTGGAATGTTCAATTTATACTTCTTCTTGATCATAATAATAAAGGTGAGCTGCGGTGAGAACTGCATAAAAAATGGAGAGATGTCAGTTTGGGGCGGGATGGTGGTGGTGGTGGGGAGGGGGAGGGGGGTTAGGGGAGGTCACGAAACCAAAGATTGCCTTTGCCATAGGTTACTCTAGTTACATCACTGTCTATGTTCGTCACATTCCCAAACACTCAGCTGCAGTATTAAACACACGTACAATTAATGAAAAGCGCTGATCAAGGTTGTTATAAAATATGCATGATATTCCTATCAAGTCCGAAGAAAGGCTGATTATGGTTTAACACTTTGACTTTCAACCACGGAAACCATGCCGTTACTTAGAGTGCCTGCCATTGATATGGCTGTGTTAGAAATCGCAAGTCCCTCACAACAAGTCTATGAGATCGACCACGTCTTTCGCGTCCATTTATCTGATGTGATTGGCATTCAAAGAGACCAACTGCGACCGTGCCCTTTCAAAGGATCCATCCTGACATTTGTGTTTAGCGATTTAGGGAAATCACGCAAAACACGACTCTAGATGACCGGACGGGGATTTGAACCGCCGCCCAGCTGAATGCGACTCCGGTGGTTTACCACTGGAGCATCGCACCCGGTTTTACCGAGGATATGAAACTATGCAAACACGCTGGCTCACATCATCCATTTTCGACAAAACACGCGTGCGCGAATTGCGCGCCTTCCTTACGGTTGTGGAAAGCGGCAAGCGCCTGCGCAGTGTAGGACCGAAAACGGCGCCTTGTGGACGCACCTTTTACCACACTCTATTACTGTGTGTGAACGTCAGAGGCAGTCGCAGTGAGAGAGGCGGCAGTTGCGGGCTCGTAACGTAACTCATTTCCTCGGCTGACGCCGGTGTCCCCCCGTGGCGGCTAGGCGCACGCACACACGCGGGCGCGAGACAATGCGGCGGCCATCAGCTGTTGCGGCGCGTGCGCCGTGCTGCGGCTGTTTTGTTGCTCTGCGGCCGCGGCTGCTGCTGGCTGGCGGGAGGCGGAGGCGCATAAATATCTGTGGAGGCAGTGCGCACCTGCCGGCGCCGCTCCCAGCATGCCCCGCGCGTGCCGCTGATGGATGGCGGCCCGGCTAGCGCCTTCCCTCCCCTCTCACCTCCGGATTATTCTGATGACCTCTTTCAGCATATTGCCCCTCTCCTCCGCAAGTCCTTCTTGCAATATGTTGTCGGTACAAATACACTCACACTCGCTGAGGTCTATTTATGTCTATTATCTATCTTATATTTTCAGCCCCTATTCAGTAGTCTCCCAAATCCCGTAGCTATACGGGGTGTCTACACCGAAATGCCTTGTTTTCAATTTACTACGAACACAAAACTAAATGAAATACACTACTGGAAATTAAAATTGCTACACCACGAAGATGACGTGCTACAGACGCGAAATTTAACCGACAGGAAGAAGATACTGTGATATGCAAATGATTAGCTTTTCAGAGCATTCACACAAGGTTGGCGCCGGTGGCGACACCTGCAACGTGCTGACATGAGGAAAGTTTCCAACCGATTTCTCATACAAAAACAGCAGTTGACCGACGTTGCCTGGTGAAACGTTGTTGTGATGCCTCGTGTAAGGAGGAGAAATGCGTATCACCACGTTTCTGACTTTTGTAAAGGTCGGATTGTAGCCTATCGCGATTACGGTTTATCGTATCGCGACATTGCTGCTCGCGTTGGTCGAGATCCAATGACTGTTAGCAGAGTATGGAATCGGTGGGTTCAGGAGCGTAATACGGAACGCCGTACTGGATCCCAACGGCCTCGTATCACTAGCAGTCGAGATGACAGGCATCTTATCCGCATGGCTGTAACGGATCGTGCAGCCACGTCTCGATCCCTGAGTCAACAGATGGGGACGTTTGCAAGACAACAACCATATGCACGAACAGCTGTTCGATGACGTTTGCAGCAGCATGGACAATCAGCTCGGAGACCATGGCTGCGGGTACACTTGACGCTGCATCACAGATAGGAGCGCCTGTGATGGTGTACTCAACGACGAACCTGGGTGCACGAATGGCAAAACGTCATTTTTTCGGATGAATCCAGGTTCTGTTTACAGCATCATGATGGTCGCATTCGTGTCTGGCGACATCGTGGTAGACGCACATTGGAAGCGTGTATTCGTCATCGCCATACTGGCGTATCACCCGGCGTGATGGTATGGTGTGCCATTGGTTACACGTCTCGGTCACCTCTTGTTCGCATTGACGGCACTTTCAACAGTGGACGTTACATTTCAGATGTGTTACGACCCGTGGCTCTACCCTTCATTCGATCCTTTCCAAACCCTACATTTCAGCAGGATAATGCACGACCGCATGTTGCAGGTCCTGTACGGGCCTTTCTGGATACAGAAAATGTTCGAGTGCTGCCCTGACAAGCACATTCTCCAGATCTCTCACCAGTTGAAAACGTCTGCTCAATGGTGGGAGCAACTGGCTCGTCACAATACGCCAGTCACTACTCTTGATGAACTGTGGTATCGTGTTGAAGCTGCATGGGCAGCTGTACCTGTACACCCCATCCAACCTCTGTTTGACTCAATGCCCAGGCGTATCAAAGCCGCTATTACGGCCAGAGGTGGTTGTTCTGGGTACTGATTTCTCAGGATCCATGCACCCAAATTGCGTGAAATGTAATCACATATCAATTCTAGTATAATATATTTGTCAAATGAATACCCGTCTATCATCTGCTTTTCTTGTTGGTGTAGCAATTTTAATGGCCAGTAGTGTAAATTTATTTCCTTCCCAAAAGTAGACTGCCCAAAAGAATTAAAGAAACACTTTTTCGAAACCCCGTAATTGCAACGCATAAGATTCAAATTTGGTGCATAGTTGCCAACAACCTTCTTCTGTAGTGGTAAAAGAGCGCGGCTCTCTACGACGTCACGCTTGGACTCGACGATGATTCATACAGCAAGGTGTCGACACGTACGAAAAAACGTACAGAGCTCAGATGGTCGTGCGACGTGTAAAGTGGGTTAATGATGTCACATTTGCACCCAATTTCAACACAATTCTGCCCAACGTCACCGTTGACGTGTCACATTATGAGAATGTCGTGATGGCCCCTCTTAACCACGTTTCACGCCTTCTTTTGACATGTCTATGATAGAGGTCAGAACTGCGGCGCCATTTATTGAAATCACGCTTTTTTCCTATGTGTGGCCGAGGAAAACATCTCCGACACAACCCTGCTAAGAATCGACATTAAAAGGCCTCAGAGGGTGGCGCAAAGGGCGTCAGTGAAACCACCCCTTTTCTTGAGATGTTGATTCCCGCACATTTCGCTGTCGAAAACTACAGTTTGCGTTGAGATCGGGACCAGAAAGACGTTGCTGACGATCTTTGATAGTGCACACATCTCTCTAACACTTCAACACCTTATGTAAGACATTAACCCTTTGAAAGTGATTTACCCCTTAGGAGTGCTCTCATGTACATGGTGGAACCACTAGAAGCCGTTCACAACGATTTGACGAAACTTGAATATAATCTGATGCAACAAAGTGACCTTAAGCTCCTCCAGTGCTACTTTTTCACGCCCTCGTGTGGCGTGATTGGAGGTGTGCGACATTGACACATGCATGAATACAATGGCAAAGGGTCCCTCTAAGACACTCCATTTCAGCAAACCCTCTGTGGCACCTACCCACATTTATTGAGACTTTTAAGAATGTGCTTTTACATAGCAAACCTGTGAAGTCTCTCTAGGTGCCTCCAGATAGGCAATCACTCGATACACCTCCGACACCAGTTGCTTGCCTGCAGGCGCCTAGCAATACTTTGCAGCTTTTCTCTATAAAAGTTGTTGTTGTTGTGGTCTTCAGTCCTGGGACTGGTTTGATCCAGCTCTCCATTCTACCCTATCCTGTGCAAGCTTCTTCATCTCCCAGTACCTACCGCAACTTACATCCTTCTGAATCTGCTTAGTGTATTCACCTCTTGGTCTCCCTCTACGATTTTTATCCTCCACGCTGCCCTACAGTACTAAATTGGTGCTCCCTTGACGCCTCAGAACATGTCCTACCACCAGATCCCTCCTTCTACTTAAAGTGTGCCACAAATTTCTCTTCGCCCTACTTCTATGCAGTACCTCCTGTAATGTGATCTACCCATCTAATCTTCAGCATTATTCTGTAGCACCACATTTCGAAAGCTTCTATTCGCTTCTTGTCCAAACTAGTTATCGTCTACGTTTCACTTCCATACATGGCCACACTCCATACAAACACTTTCAGAAACGACTTCCTGACTCTTGAATCTATACTCGATGTTAACAAATTTCTCTTCTTCACAAACGCTTTCCTTGCCATTGCCAGTCTACATTTTATATCCTCTCTACTTCGACCATCATCAGTTTTTGCTCCCCAAATAGCAAAACTCCTTTACTACTTTAAGCGTCTCATTTTCTAATCTAACACCCTCAGCATCACCGGATTTAAATAGACTACATTCCATTATCCTCGTTTTGCTTTCGTTGATGTTCATCTTATATCCTCCTTTCAAGACACTGTCCATTCCGTTCATCTGGTCTCCCAGGTCCTTTGCTGTCTCTGACAGAATTACAATGTCATCGGCGAACCTCAAAGTTTTTATTTCTTCTCCATGTATTTTAATTCCTACTCCGAATTTTTCTTTTGTATCCTTTGCTGCTTGCTCAATATACAGACTGAATAACATCGGGGATAGGCTACAACCCTGTCTCACTCCCATTCCAACCACTGCTTCCCTTTCATGCCCCTCGACTCTTATAACTGCCATCTGGTTTCTGTACAAATTATAAATAGCCTTTGCTCCCTGTATTTTACCCCTGCCACCTTCAGAATTTGAAAGAGAATATTCCAGTCAACATTGTCAAGAGCTTTCTCTAAGTCTACAAATGCTAGAAACGTAGGTTTGCCTTTTCTTAATCTATTTTCTAAGATAATTCGTAGGGTCAGTATTGCCTCACGTGTTCCTACATTTCCACGGAATCCAAACTGATCTTCCCCGAGGTCCGCTTCTACCAGTTTTTCCATTCGTCTGTAAAGAATTCGCGTTAGTATTTTGCTTCTGGGCTTATTAAACTGAGAGTTCGGTAATTTTCACATCTGTCAACACCTGCTTTCGTTGGGATTGGAATTATTATATTCTTCTTGAAGTATAAGGGTATTTCGCCTGTCTCATACATCTTGCTCACCAGATGGTAGAGTTTTGTCAGGGCTGGCTCTCCCAAGGCTATCAGTAATTCTAATGGAATGTTGTCTGCTCCCGGGGCCTTGTTTCGGTTTAGGTCTTTCAGTGCTCTGTCAAACTCTTCACACAGTATCATATCCCCCATTTCATCTTCATCTACATCCTCTTCCATTTCTATAATATTGTCCTCAAGTACATCACCCTTGTACAGTCCCTCTATAAAAGCACATTTCTAAAATTCTCCTAATTGCGGGCGGTTGGCACCGAAGATATTGCCAAACTAGGAGGCCTTAGAAGGATCAGTTGCCGTTGTATTCACGTACGTGTCAATGTCGCCCACCTCCGTCATCACACCAAATGAGGGTGTGAAATGGAGCACTGGAAAATCATAAGGACCCTTCGCTGCTTCAGATCACGTTCGAATTTCGTTGAATGAATTTGAAGGGTCCTCAGTGGTTCCACCTTGTACATTACATCAAAAATTGCTCTCGCACTGCACTCCAGAGGAGTAAGATCAAGTTCAAGGGGGTACAATGCCCTTAGAGAAGGGTAGAAGCATCAAGGAGATGTCTACAGTGTCAAAGATTGTCAAGAACGTCTTTCTGTTGTTCACAGCACTGCAAACTGTCATTTTCGACCGCAAAATGTTTGGACATCCACGTCTGAAGGAAAGGGGTAGTTTCATTGACGCCTTTTATGTCACCCCTTGACGTCTTTTCGTGTCAATTCTGAACGGCGGTGAGTATGAAGCGTATTTCTCGGCAACTCATTAGAAAACCGTAATTTCAGTGCTGGGCGTCGCGGTTCTTATCTCTGTCGCGCAGGCGTCAAAAGAGGGGTGAAAAGTGGTTAAGAGGGCTTATGACGACGTTCCCGTCTTGTACGCGTTCACAGTGGCGACGTTCAGAACTGTGGCGAAATTTGGTGCCCGTGTGACTTCTTTAATCCACCGTACACCTCGCATGAACTTCCGAGCTCTCGCTTTTCTTCGCATGTGTAGACACCTTAGTACTTGAAGTATCGTCGAACCCGAGGTTGAGGTTGGAGAGCGCCACACCTTAGCACCATTACAGACGAAGGTTGTAGGCACCTTTGAATCAAATTTAAAACAGATGGGTCGCAATGGGACATAGTTACGTGGTTTCGGAAAAGTGAGCCTTGAATTATGTTTTGCAATGTAATTTGTGTCATGGTACGTTTAAAAGAAAAAAAGCCTTCCACGTCTAGTCTGTATTTATTTCCCATCCAGATCCGCTGCAAAATATTGGAGCAATGGTACCGATGACTTCCGCAGTCCGAATACGGAGGTCTTGAAGGTACCGCAAATCTAGTGGCGAACACCCTGTCGTTCACGTAGCCTTGAGATGTCAGCTAAACATAGAGGCCAATTCACGGGTCCAGCTCGTCCAATCCAGCGTCCTGGAGACGTTAGGTTCACAGTTTTCCGAACATCCGATGACCAGTGAAGTGGAACACCGTCTTACTGAAACCAAATGTTTGGTTGGAGGTATTCAGCCTGGGGAACTACAAACATCTCCAAGGCGTCTAGGTATGTCCTTCCTGTGACAGTCTCCTCAGCAATGAAGAACAATCTTCTTGCATACAAGGCCACACTAAACTTTTACTTTCGGGCTATCTCGTACGTTTTACGTAACCTCCAGATGCGAACGTAATACTTATTCACATTTCCAAAGACATGGAATGTGGCCTCGTGAGAAAACATTACACGCGAAAGCATAATCACGGTCGCTTTAGTTAAGCATTTCACATTCTACTGCTTACCATCGGTCTTCATGTTTTGCCGAATCTGCAACTTGTATGAAAGCAGACAGATGCAACAGTTTTTTGAGGACCTTATGGATAGCTGACCGTGGCATCTGATGTCCCTGTGGAGCCCAACAATCTGATTGACGTGGATTTCGTTGGAACACTTGGTGGACATTCTTAACTTGTTCTACCTCGTGTATGCCGCTTCCGAATGCTGTTAGTGGTCAGAAATTGCCTGTGCCGTGCTTTTATCCTCTTGGCGTCTGGTGCTACTTTCTTGTAAATGCTGCGAAAGAGCCTTTGCATCATAACAGTGGATTCAACTGTGAATACCAAAGTACAGTTTGTGCCTTCTCCTCAACTGACAACCATTTTCGCTTCGACGGACAACAATGAAACGATGAAAACGCGCCAAACGTTGACAAAAAATTAGGCACCAATGTTAGGTCCTTCTGTTCCCAACGGAAAACTCAGACGTAACGATATATTTATTAGTTTGAAACCATCTAAAAATTGGGAGTTTCTGTGTAGACACCCTGTCAAGGTGGATACCAAACGTTACAGAACCGTTCCGAAACATTGCCTTCGATCTGTCGCTTCCTCGTTCAGCCCTTACTGAGCTGCAGAAAAGATCCGGAATGGCACCCTGGCGCATGTATTCCGTCGCCGCTTCCCGATACGAACATAGCTGTAGTGTATTTGCCAATCATCCGTCCCTGTTCGCAACAAGGACGCCTCTCCCCTTGTTGTATGACGAAATCATAACAGTATTTTACCATTTGTCTGTGGAAAAAGAGAAACTGGTGATGGCTTGCAGATTCAACATTCTGGTTTACACGACAGAATCTCCCTTTTGGGAGGACGATCGTTCAAACCTGCATCCGGCCATCCAGATTTAGCTTTTCAGTGATTTCCCTAAATCTCTCCAGGCAAAGCCGATTTGGTCTTTTAGAAGGGCACAGCCAGTTTCCTCCTCCACCCATGACAAAATCCGAGCTTGTGCTGTGACTCTAAGACCTAGGACTGTTGATATTTTTAAAAATATCATGTATCCAATGTATCGAATATAAAAAAGTATCATTATAGGTCCGAGAAAATGTATCGATGTATCGAAGTACCGGCCTATAAAATTATCAGCTGCACATTGTAAATGTACTGCCGGTTTCAGAGCTGAATAAATGGTTCAAATGGCTCTGAGCACTATGGGACTCAACTGCTGAGGTCATTAGTCCCCTAGAACTTAGAACTAGTTAAACCTAACTAACCTAAAGACATCACAAACATCCATGCCCGAGGCAGGATTCGAACCTGCGACCGTAGCGGTCTTGCGGTTCCAGACTGCAGCGCCTTTAACCGCACGGCCACTTCGGCCGGCTTCAGAGCTGAATATTTAAGTATTGATTTATTGTTGGAGATTCTGTACATCAAGAAGCTAGCAGCCTGCTTATCTCCCTTACAGCAAGAACCGAAAGGAAAACCTTGCACGTTCGCGCTTGGCGATAACCACATTGCTAACAATGGTAACTGCATGTAAGTGGCACAATGAAAGGTGTTCGATGGGTCCGTCGTTCGGTTTCGCCACATACCGGATTTGATCGAAACCCTCCATGTCGACTTCCCTGTTTTTTTTTTCATTTCTGCAAACGCTAGCGACCTAGCAGTTGTAGTTTCAAGACTGCGTGGTAAAGTTAAACGTTCCAGTTTGGTAGTAGCGCCGAGTGCCGAGTGCCGATTACGTCAGCATTCCCCCTCACACTCCAACCACCGCAAAGACGAATCTTGTCATTTAGATTATTGTTAATCATTCTCAGCAACTGCTTTTCATGAATGCCGATGTGAAGAAGTAGCACACTAGTTGCGTTTAAAATTGTTTTTTAACGACCGGTGTGCTATTCCTTCACATCGGAAATCTTGTTATTCCATTCACAATTCACACAGCCACCACTTCCCCCCTCCCCCCCCCTCCGTCCCCCTGTGTAATCGGACATTTTGTTTGTGCCACCTATAGATGTTTCACATAGTGAAAGAGAAAAGGACGTGATGCAAGCTCCAAAAGTGGTAAGAGTAAAAGTATGTTTTACTACAATTTCAAAAGAACAATTTCAAACATGTACCGAAAATTGCAAAGGAATATAATATAAAATAAATATATCGACACTCGATATTGCCATTTCGCTATCGATACATCGATGTGTCGGAAAAATAATACTTATATAAATAAATAAATATATGTCAGTATTTTTGGGAAAATATCGATGTACCAATATTTTATCAGTATTCCTATCAAGACCGCAATGTCGACGGGACGTCAATCTTTCTTCCTTCCCTCTGCGACATAACTGTTGTTGTGCACTCGGAAGAACACAGCCATACAATATCGTAAGTGTATGCATCTATACTTAATCCGAAACATATTAGTCAAAAAAAATGAAAGAACACTACGTTCTGCTCTAGAAGAGAGCGGAAAAAGTGTTCTCCTGGACTGGGACCTTCTCAAAGTCTGTGAGTGCAACACAGTGCCACACACAATCACAGCAACAAGAATTCTGCGTTCCAGTTGGCATCCTGCACAATAATGCGACAAACTGGAGAGGCGAGGAATACCTTGGTGCAGTCCAGACTTTTAAATGTTGATTCTCTCCGACCATTCGAGAATGATTTCGCGAGGTTTGCCATATACACCTCATCGTATACTGATGACCTGCTACAAGTTACCTAACTAACCCAAAAAATACAGCTTTCACATTTTGCTCAACTTCGGTTATGTCAGTCAACATTGAAAAATAGAAACCATGAAAGCAGTGCAAATAGATCACTTGCATTCTTCAGTACCTTCAGTACTCATGTCTTATTTTATTTTATTGTGGTAATTAATTTAAATTGTTATGTAGGCTATTAGGTTGTTTTACCATATGAACATCCTCTCTTCTGAAATAGTTCGCTAATAACACACACACACACACACACACACACACACACACACACACACACGCACGCACTGTTTTTTCGAAGCTTAGCGTTAACGTTTTTCTGATTTGTTCCCTTTA
Organism: Schistocerca nitens; assembly: GCF_023898315.1. Lineage (NCBI taxonomy): Eukaryota > Metazoa > Arthropoda > Insecta > Orthoptera > Acrididae > Schistocerca > Schistocerca nitens. The sequence goes on from NC_064619.1 coordinate 342,292,912, forward strand.
TATTCGTTTGCTGCTTAACTTTAATATGTTCAATTACGTAACCGTTGCTCTGTCGAAGGTGACATTTACTCTACGTTTGCACCTACTCTCGACGTGTAACATCTTTTTCAGTGCTGTTGTACCTTCTTCGACAACGATAGACAGGTGAAGCCTGATGATAGACTTGTAATCCAAAAACCGATTAACAAGAGACACTGTAGAACTTCCACAATTTTCTGCTTTTCATTTATAATTACGAAGTTTTCCTGCGAAGAAGCGATGGAACAATCAGTTAGCACCATCGAAATAGAATTCGTTGTTCCTTGTAGACTATAACGTATGTTTGCATGCAAATCATATTTATAATATATGGCTGGAACAGGTCTGACGCAGGGTAAAAGAGATAAAAACACATAAGTACGAAAATAGCTACGAAAATTCCAAAATGAAAATGTGGTTGATATGCGTAACAAAGGATTGTATTTGAGTTATATATTACAAATTGAATTTTGTCAAGACAGAGTATCTCGTAAACTATCATTGCATTTCACTGATCTTTTAAATGATTAATTGTAATTAAAACATCGCAAAATAAGATTACTCATGTTTCATAAAGGCTAATTGACTGAAGTATCGCTTTTTATGTGAAACAGATTACCTGTATCGACGTACTTCGACCTCGATGACTGATTGTGATATCTCAATTGCTTCATAATGCTTTTCAATGAAAAATAAGTAGAGCAGAGCTTTCGCACAAGGCTTCGTAGGAGTAGCTGATTAGCTTGTTGCGTCACTGCAAGGAGCGGGTTGTCACTTCCAATAAATGTTAGTAAAGTCGAGGATAATTTTTTAAACAGAAATTAAATGCAGAAACCTGAATTATTAAATCATAGCTGATAAAGCAAGTAAAAATGGAAGGACTGAAATGAAATGAAAAAGAGGCAGGTTATTTCAGTAATTTTACTTTGTAACCGAAAAATCTGTTATTTTATATCAGAACCAGCTTGCATTACGTGAAACTTTAGGTTATTCCGAACACAGAATCTAAGTCTGAAACAACTGACTAGATTTGGTGCGAGTGTTTGCAGTCGGTCTTATACTGACAAAGCGAGAAGAATTTAGCGCCAAGATGGTTACTGAATTAATAGAAGTACCATGTACTGTTCTCGATAACTTTCGACTATATACTCGCCAAGGTTGTTAGAAATGTACTACAGTTTTGCCAATCATACCCAGTTGTAAAAGAACAGATTTCAGTTATTTAGTAATTTTATTATTTTTCGAACAATGAAATATATATTTATTAATTTATTTACTGTTTTGGCATTCTATAGGTCACTTGTACACTACTGCCATACATTTTTCGAGCCATTATTGTGGAACTATGTAAATATGTAGTGACTACTTCCTTAAACCCTATTTTGCATTCCCGGGTTCGATTCCCGGCGGGGTCAGGGATTTTCTCTGCCTCGTGATGACTGGGTGTTGTGTGCTGTCCTTAGGTTAGTTAGGTTTAAGTAGTTCTAAGTTCTAGGGGCCTGATGACCATAGATGTTAAGTCCCATAGTGCTCAGAGCCATTTTGAGCCTATTTTACATAGTGATGGATTATATTGAGCTCCACATGACGTCGTTAGTTAATGCTTATGATATTCATTCTATAGAAAACAATCATTGCACTTGAGGCCAGCATTTGCTATCATACTCAGCCATAACATTATGACCACCTGCCTAATAGCCGGTATGTCCACCTTTGGCACGGATTACAGCGGCGACGCGTCTGGCATAGAAGCAGTGAGGCCTTGGTAGATCTCTGGTGGGAGTTGCGACCACATCTGCACACACGAGTCACCTAACTCCCGTTAATTCCGGAGAGGGGGGACATGAGCTCTGATGCCACCTTCAATCACATCCCAGATGTGTTCGGTTGGACTAAGGTCTGGTGAGTTTGGGGGGTCAGCACATCAATTGGAAGCCGCCACTGCGTTCCCCAAACCACTGCGTAACACTCCTAATCTTGTGACATGCTGCATTAATGCCACTGCCATGATCGTGATGAAGAGGTGTACGTGGTCTGCAACCAGTATACGATACTCCTTGGACGTCATAGTGCCTTGGACGAGCTCCACTGGGCCAATGGATGCCAACATGAATGCTCTCCAGAGCATAATGGAGCCAACGCGAGCTTGTCTCCGTCCTCCAATAGAGGTGTCTAGGAACTGTTGCCCTGGAAGACGACGGATTCACGCCCTCCCATTGGCGTGATGAAGAAGGTATCGGGATTCATCGGGATATGCAAAGCTTTGCCACTGCACCAACATCCAGTGCCGACGGTCACGTGCCAATTTCACACGTAGTTGCTGATGTCACGGTGTTAACATTGGCACATGCATGGGTCGTCGGCTGCGGAGGTCCATCGTTGTGAACGTTCGGTCCACTCTGTGTTCAGGCACACTTGTGCTCTGCCCAGCATTAAAATCTGACGTTAGTTTCGCCACACTACGTCGCCAGTCCTGTTTTACCAGTCTGCCAAGCCTACGATGTTCGACGTCTGTAACGAGGGGTGGCCGCCCAATCTCGCCATGTATTGAATGCTCACCACAGCACTCCTCGAACACCCAACAGGTCGTGTTGTTTCCCAAATGCTTGTGCCGTGCATCTGTGCCATCACAATCTGCCCTCGGTCAGACCCAGAGAGATCGCGCGCCTTCCCCATTCTACACACGGACAGCACTCTCACTGATACTACATGCACCATACGCGTGTCTAACAGTTATTCTTCTGCTATCGCCTGGACGGGTTTATATCGATAGTGGGTCGGTGATCATAATCTTCTGGCTGATCAGTGTGTATACGATTAATAAGACATAAAAGGATTGGGCGCTTCAGCTACAGGCATCTAAAAAGAGAACATTACAATATTTTTATTTTCACAAAATATATCTGTTTTCTTCTTCGTCCCCACTCCGACCCTTTGTCGCCGTTGTTATACGGACTGTGTACTCAGCGATCGCACTTGAAGATGGCGGCCAGATGGATTTCGAAATATCGTGTAGTGAAGAGCATCATATCCGGCAGCATACCCGTGAAGAGCATAAAAATATAAACGCCGCGAAAATCTACGGAATCAGACAGTGTTAGTGCCAGTTTGCGGTCAGATACCATCCCTGGCCCAACCAACCCCCCCCCCCCCCCCCCCCCCCCGGGTAGGAATCCTCGTACCCCATCTGCCTGCGTGTAATACAGAACTCATGTTCAAGTGTGATAGCGTTTCTAAATTTCTGCGTCACTTGTAACTGAAGCGGTACGTGGGTACCAGCATGGTATTTGCCTAGATGGATATGGGAAACCACCTAAAAGCCACATCCATGCTGCTCAGCACACCAGCCTTCGTCGTTAAACCGCGAGGTGATTTCGATCTATGGCAAACTCGCTTCTCCATAACCCATAAGCGGCGTTTTAAGGCGCTCGGTTGTCGGAGCGGGTTTCCGTCACACGACAGTTGAAACAAACAAAATAATTGTTATAATGAAAATCTCTGGGCCACTTGACCTGGATTTTACTCTAGAAAGACCGCACCAGTCATTTTGACGGGTATTCTCCTTCTGTAGACTTATTTCTCCTCAATGGATTCTTCTACTGGTCCCATTTTCTATGACTTTTTATAAATATTTGTTAGGTAGACGTCTGCAAAGAATTTACCTAACAGGACCATTCTGAAAAGTGTCCCAAACAAGTGCTACTACAAGGACCGAAATCCATCATTTTGACGGGTACCAAAATGTGAACGATAGCTTTCGGATATGTCCAGAGCTATTGTTGTTTACCACCCTAATTTGGTTATTATCTTCTGCAGAGCCATTGTCGATGAGCAATGAAGCTTTGTTGCGCAAGTGGCGCAGTTTGTGTTGCCCACATTTCAGTTGTTTCGTAATGGTGGTTCAATGACGCAGTTTGTCTGATGAAGAAACTTTAAAATATTTGATGTCAATGTCAGGTGGTGAATCCGAATGAGAAGATCCTTGTCATTTTTGTGAAGCTGATGAATTACGAGAAGATGACGCTGCAAGCGCTACTGATCATGAGTAATACGTATAATCCCTCCCATCAATGAAATCAGTGAGTCTTTAGACAGCGATGTTGCAACTACTGGTCAAGACCAAGCCTAGAAGTTAGAAACCAATGTTGCTTTATCTATAGCAGGTACGTTTGTATAGCCATTGTATCATTATTTTGTATTTTATCGCGACTGATATTTCAGCAAGCATTATAAATTTTTTTCTGTTTTGCTGTACTATAATTTGAGATTCAATGTTTTTGTTGTAACTGAATTATTCTATTATATACTGTATATTCATTATATTAAAATTCATGGAGAAGAAGTAAAAACTTTGAGGTTCGCCTATGACATTGTAATTCTGTCAGAGACAGCAAAGGACTTGGAAGAGCAGTTGAACGGAATGAACAGTGTCTTGAAAGGAGGATATAAGATGAACATCAACAAAAGCAAAACGAGAATAATGGAATGTAGTCAAAGTAAATCGGGTGATGCTGAGGGGATTAGATTAGGAAATGAGACACTTAAAGTAGTAAAGGAGTTTTGCTATTTAGGGAGTAAAATAACTGATGATGGTCGAAGTAGAGAGGATATAAAATGTAGACTGGCAATGGCAAGGAAATCGTTTCTCAAGAAGAGAAATTTGTTAACATCGAGTATAGATTTAAGTGTCAGGAAGTCGTTTATGAAAGTATTTGTATGGAGTGTAGCCATGTATGGAAGTGAAACATGGACGATAACCAGTTTGGACAAGAAGAGAATAGAAGCTTTCGAAATGTGGTGCTACAGAAGAATGCTGAAGATAAGGTGGGTAAATCACATAACTAATGAGGAGGTATTGAGTAGGATTGGGGAGAAGAGGAGTTTGTGGCACAACTTGACTAGAAGAAGGGATCGGTTGGTAGGACATGTTTTGAGGCATCGAGGGATCACAAATTTAGCATTGGAGGGCAGCGTGGAGGGTAAAAATCGTAGAGGGAGACCAAGAGATGAATACACTAAGCAGATTCAGAAGGATGTAGGTTGCAGTGGGTACTGGGAGATGAAGAAGCTTGCACAGGATAGAGTAGCATGGAGAGCTGCATCAAACCAGTCTCAGGACTGAAGACCACAACAACAACAACAATACTGTATATTCAGGTACGTCAAACAACAGTATGCACTCACCTCCAGTTAACAGCACTAAAGGCGTTCGTGGAAGAGTGAAAGGAGAAATTCAGATGGAAGGAAATCTTTCCATTGTGAGTAGTGAGACAGCTAATGACGGAACAACATGAACTGTTACACCTACGAAAGCTGTTCCTGGAAGACGTCCACAGCAGAACATCCTGAACGTAGCACCGGGACCTACAGGCTATACGAGGAAGTTTGCCAGGAAACGTATATATTCTAGTGAATGGAGGTTGCTAATTGACGCAGCATGCTTCAAAATATAAAGGACTGTACAGAAAATAGAGCACGCCAAGAGCTACATGGTGGTGATTTGGCCATTAGTGTCGATGCAGTAGAAGCCGCAATATCACATGTGTATTCACGAGGCGTATATGGAACAAAAAACTTTCCGTTGAAGCTGTTAAGGTCGAATACATGGTGACCAGCATTTTTTCGGAATACAATGAGCAGAAGTAAGTTCACCGAAATTTTGCGGTTTATGCGATTTGACGGAAAGAGCACAGGTTCGCATAAACTAAAGACAGATCGTTTTGCAACTGCTACCCCTTTGTGGAATCCTGTCATCGCCAATTCCTTGCTGTGTTATATTCCAGGTGAAAGTTCTACTGTGGACGAGCAACTGTTTCCATTCAGGGCTGGAGGCTCTTTCATTCAATACATGAGCAACAAACCAGACAAATTTGGAATAAAGTTTTGGCTTGCAATTGATACGAATTCTAAGTATCTGGTGAATGGGTTTCTTTACCTAGGCAACGATGAGCAGCGTCCCACAGGTGTTCCCCTTGCAGAGCAAGTTGAAAGTATCTTATGCAGCCCTTTCTTTCCGCAAAAAGCAACATAACCCGCGACAATTTTTTCACAACGAAATGCCTTGTAGAAAATTTGAAACTTAAGAGTACAAGCATTTTAGGCACAGTGAAGTAATCCAGAAGGGAAATACCTCGATCAGCAAAATATGCTGTTGCACCTTTGCACACAACTACTCTTTATAAGCCAGGTGACATAACTCTAACATGCTATCAGGGGAAAACGAAAAAATGTGCTTATTATGAGTTTAGTGCATGACACAGTAACTATCGATGAACGACATCCTAAAAAGCTACCAGAGTCAGTGGCCTACTACAATAACACCAAATATGGCGTTGATCTAATCGATCAAATGGCTCGGCATTACTTTGTGAAGTGTGGATGTTGCAGATGGCCCATGCACGTTTTTTTTTCCAATAGCTTGGACTTAGCAGCTATAAATGCTTTGGTACTCTGTAAGGAAGTAACAGGAGAAAAATTAAGCAGAGGTCAGTTTATATACGAGGGGTATTTGGAAAGTAAGTTACCATCGGTCAAGAAATGGAAACAACTGTGAAAATGTAATAAAGCTTTGCACATATGTGTTCGACAGTGTCTGTAGTATCTTTGTCGGTTGCATCACTTCCCTCTTTTCAGTTCTAAGCGCATGGAAAGCATAAAGAAAATACGTAGAAAATAGTGTCTTCCGCCAAGTATGAGTTCCTGGTGAGAGATCTCGCCTGATGTTATGCAGCCCACTTTACAGAACTGTCATACGGTTCCTACTTCGTGACAATTCTCGGTCGCAATATGCAGGGGCAATGAAAATGTTCCTGCAGCGTTTTCGATGGGAAGTGTTTGATCACCCGCACTACAGCCTGTAATTGGCTCCCCCTGTGTTTCATCTCTGCTCACATTGACTACTGGCTATGAAGACATTTTCGCACAGACAACGAGCTATAGATGAGCGTAGAGAATTGGCGGGAACCACAGGCGGTTGCCTTCTACGACGAGGGCATTGGAAAGTTGGTATAACGGTGCGACAAATGTCCTAGCTGGAGCGGCGACTATGTTGAGAAGTAGCTGGAAGGTAGAGACAACTCTCGCAAGTAAAACATTTCTGATTTTCAATGTAGTTTCCATTTCGCCACTGATCGGAACTTACTTTCTGGACAAGCCTTGTACAAATTGGCAGAAGAGTTGGCTTCAGCATTTAAGGCCACAAGGGTGCAAAATACTCTTCCTAATACAGTATCACAACATTGCAACATTCGGAAGACTTTTCAAATTGGAGTGTGTAGAGGCACGAATGGAAGCAAGCATTTACGTATAAAGTGTGGCAAGTATGTTTGCGGACCATGTTTAGGCAATGCTGAATACACCTGTGTGATGTGTCACGACGCAGCTAGTTGTTTTGAATGATTAGACGCAGCGTTATAAATATTTTCTCTATAATACATTGTGCTTTTCTGACATTTGTGTTACAACACATGGTTTTCTTTTGTACGGAAATTTATCAATTCCACATTTTGTTACATAATGTTTTGGTTAATTTTTAAGTATAAAATGTTCATTTTACCATGTGATTCTACAAAGAAAGTAGAACTGTATCCTGGTAAACTGTATAACTTGTCTGAAATAAACTGACGTATGTTAAAATGTGTTTAGTTTTTTAAAACGGCAAATGAAACTGTACCCTTCAAAATGACGGGTTGGTCCTTCTAGGTAGATCGAAATCCTCGGTCCTTCTAGTGTTAAGTTATTGTTTTGAGACAAATAGAACAATAGCAGATGGTATTTTTTTCAGAACTGCTGTTATGTGTTACATTTACACCAGCTCATGCATGTGGTGGAGAGGACTTGGGGCATACTACACAAGGGATGGCAGCATTTCCTAAACCATGGGAATGCCTCAGCAAGAAGTTAACATTTTGTGTTATGGCTGCGTCGTATGCGGGGTCGTATGAAAAGTTTAATTTATGAAACCCCTGTAGTGACAGAGGAAGATCAGTTCTAGCCGCTGTATTATAAACTAAAGAGACACCAGATGGGATGAAGAGTGTGTACCAGAACATGCTTCGCAGGTGCAATGTCTGTAACAACGTTGTTGTCACGACACCGAGCTGTTGTAATGCACCAGTAGTGTTCTGTAGTACAGTATGCTGTTTCTTTTCTTTTCTTTTTTTTTGTTTGGGAATAATGTAAACACGTAATGCGTAAATGTTAATACAAACAAATGTGCTTAAGTGATAAATAGATGTTCTTTATGCTACCTTTCGGATTTTTGTACTACGTCACGCCTAATTCAATTCCTCAAGCAGAAGTGGGTGGGTTAAGCATCTGAATTGAACCCCTCTTGTACGGAAACAGTACGTTTCGGGCATACGTTCCATTTCACAATATTATGTACTCGCTCCCTTCGACAAGTCCAAGAAGTTTCTAATGATAATTTCCGAACATCCTGTATAGTGGCGGAAGAGGCTGTTCCTGAACTCCGATAGGCTGTTGAGGATAAGGAGAAAGGGGTTAGACTCCTTTTTGGGGTTTTCGTTTTTTCTTTTTATTGGTGGAAATACACGTTCTCGATTGGTGGTACAAAGAGTACTGGCACCCCTCAATAGGCATTAGGCAGCAAGTAAACAGCGCTATGTCACGACTGCCGCCCGTTCCCATTCGCCTCAGTGGCAAGCAAATAAGCAAACACCAATCAAGAACGTCTACTTCCAGCACTGTAAAGAAGTAATGGAAACACCAATAAACCACATCTAATATCCCTCCTGCTCATCCTAAATAGCCTATCAGACTTCAGTAGTAGCCTCTTCCTCAAGTATATAAGAACTAAACTTTTCTCATTCAGAAGTTAGAAGAAGAAGAAGAAAAAGAAGAGAAGAAGAAAAAACTGATGAAAACGTACAATAGTGGCCGCAGCGTCGCTAGTTTTTCACATTGACAATGCGGTCACAGACCCAGAAAAATTTTATTGACTATAACAGGAGTAGTGATAAATTAATTGCAATGACAATTGAGTATTAAATACCAGTTGGATGAAATAAGATTATGTAATTAATTTTTCGTTTGTTGTACGTATATATTTGCAGAGCTGGTATTGTAACACGTCATTAGAGGAGCCAAAAGGGAAAGGTGCAGCCCACTGATAATGTCGAGTGAATGCAGTGATTCCTCTTCTGCGTTTGAATGAAACAACGAAACAACAACCTAAGCTGAGTTTATGTAAGGGCATGGCAGCAACGTGACACCATATGACGCAGAAAGTACATAGTGAAGTCACTTCCAGTGTGGTGAAACAAGTGTGACTGGGTCAGAACGAAGTGACAGCTCATCTCTCTGAACAGCGCAAGAGTAGCGGAGGGCTGGTGCTCGGAGACAGCCGTATCACAATCGCGGCGATAGTGGTCGTCTGTGAAAGTCGCTCGTGGATCTGTTTTCAACACTTCTCACGACATCTTTATCATGAGAGAGATCACTGCTCACACCCACTCAAAAACACGCCAAACGGAGTGACCAGCGGGAATGTTTTTGCAGCTGTGCCATGCCAATCCATAGGACTTATTTAACACCTGATCTCCATGGGGTAGTGCTTGGTGTTTTAGCATGACTGAAACTAAAGCAGTGGAGACATATAGATTCACCACTACTAGTACCAAACAATGGCACAAAAAGATTATGCTAATGTGGAGTATATTGCCGAAATCTCCTGAAGAGGTTTGGGGAGGTTGTAAAGTTGAAGTATAACAGGAAGTTGATCAAGGGGGTGTTCTTGGTCCATGAGAATGGAGAAGCTCATTATGCACAGGACACCACAATAAGACACTTGCTGCTTCTTTGGGCTGTCAAATTTAGCATCACCCCTCATATTTTCCTTACATGCCATCCATTGGCGTCTTCCTCTTTTCTCAGATGAGGAAACAATAGCGTGGCAGACGACGAGGTGACTTTCACGTTGGAACGTTTCCCGAACAGTGAAAATGCGGATTTAAACGCCAAGGTCGTCATTGAATCATTTATTGTTGGAAAAAAGTGCCGCATTGAATGGAGAATTTGTAGAGAAGGACTGACACCTTTGCCATGTTTCATGAACGCAGATTGTCCGCCCCCCGCCCCCCAAGTTATAGTTAAAATTAAAACTTAACGACTATTTCTATTACATATCTCCGTGAAAAAAAAGAGTTATTGCGTGCCATACCTTCCGACACATTTCAAATTCCCTCTTAGTGCACAACCAATGTGCTGCTGTTGCCGTGTTGTGGCGTCTTCTGGTGTCGCTGAGACAACTCAGCAACCACTATGGTACAGTATTCGGGGACAGTGCAGCGAGCATCCACCAGAAGCAAGGAGAGTAGCACCACCCAGAGGGCGACGGTTGAGCAAGAAGCAAACGTTCGTATTATTGAACTTGTGGATTATGAAGTTCCGCAAAGTAATAGTCTTGGCAACAGAGAAGAAATTTTAGAAGTATTCCCCTGGCAACACAAGAAACGACTAAAGCGGGTCAGTATGCAGAATGCCAACAACGAAGGACTGCTAATGTTACATGTAGGACGGCCACAAGAAGGAATTAAGTACTACACACTGTAAAAACTGGGTGTTCAAAGCACCAAACCAGCAGAAAGACATCAAAGAGAAAGGAGGATACCGTCATTGTGTTGCCTATGCAGAGTGGAGTAAGAACGCATAAGTTGGATGTACGAGCGGTTATTCAGAGCACCGACACTGCAGAATACGTCCACCGCTGCTTCTGAAAGAAGATTTTGAGACAGCTTTCAGCTACAATCAGAGCATCTAGAAATCTGACCGATAAAGGAAAGCAGACCAATTGAAGTCACCGTCGCCTTGCAGTAGCAGCATATGCAAGACAGTTCCTGTATAAATATTATTGCCGTCCAATGGTTTCATTTACTTGCACTCAGTTTGCAGCCATTCCACGTGGAGGTTGAATCCATATTGCCCTATCCTCCACTCATCAAGACGGTATTCAGTCTCTAATGGAACAGCAAGTCCTGCCTGGAGGACACTGCCACTGCCAGCCGGAATCCTGCCATTTAGAACAAGACTGGTGGGGAGCTGTGGGTGACATGGGCCAGCAAGCCTTCTGGAGGTCTAACAGCTGGTCCAGGAAGCGGTCAACAATCGTCATGGGGGACCCATGACCACGCTGTTTGGCCCCTCTTCCAAACCAATCAACGTGGTGGGTGGCATGCCGTGACCAAAGTCTGCGGTCCATTAGGATACATGAGCTTCAGTGCTGTGGGCCTTACTTCTATTGGAGGACGCAGCATGGCTCAGCCCGACATAGTACAGTCCATGCTGAGCCAGCAGGTACTTCCTTGGGCGCTGTCTGCGATGTCAACGAGAGTGTTCTGGTTATCCCCTTCCTCGATTTGTTAGGCAGTATGGACAACAACGGCCAAGCCGAAGCCAGCGACCTCTAATGTTGATGGACATTGGTCTGTGCCTCCATCTTTGCAGCGACTGAGAGGGTGCATCACAAGTGAGTGTCAGCACATTCCAGCATTCCAATTATGCCCATCGTTGCTGCTGGCAACCATGAATGAAGACAAACGTGTATTTTGGAAAAATAAGTGTTTGTTTGTTAATGATGTTTCATTAGCGTCTGTGGGTGCTCCAACCGAGCCACTTCTCGCTCATGTTAAAGGAGTGACAATCTATCCAGATGCTGACAACGACGACCTAACGCCATCAGCCAATTCAGTGTTTGGTACAATGGGAGTTACAGCTATGAGTCGAGCCAGTATGTATATATACCTCTCCGGTGGTCACGCAGTAGGCTTTCTTAAGCAAAGCTGTAATCTGCTTCTGTATTGTAAATTTGATTGCAGTGGCCTTTTTAGTGGGAAAGTGGAAGTTTAAACAATACAGTACTGCCTTGCTCGCTGACTTTGCCACATGGATGTTTCTCTGATTACAACTTGCATATTACTGCCCCTTACGACAGTGTACTGTAGTCCCACCTTCGTAAGCAGCGGCCCGCACCAGTAATATTGTTTTTATTAACAGAGTCTTCAGTACTTTCGTGTGTTTGAGACAGATGTAAGACATAAATCATGGCCTGAATGCTTTTCGTCGTAATCTAATTTGTTCAGACTTGTAAACTGAGGCTTGTTTGTTATGTTATCCAAATTATTTGTCTAAATTTTTTTATTATAATTTTATAAATAATCTGGATTCAAAAGCAAAATTTATTTTTCTCGTTAATAACGATGCTTATGCTATGTTTACGTTTGAAAGGTGAGTAAATTATTAAAAGCGACGCTCGCTATATGTGTTTACCTCAGTCAACCACGTCCTTGTTCCCTGAAAATAAAAGTACTTACTTTTGAATTGGCTGGTGCCAGTTATATTAGAATCCGCGTTGTTGATGTACGCAAAGACTTTCATTCATCATTGCCATACTAGGGGAAAAGCATTTGGTTCTCTGCTATTTAAGACAAGCATCACACTCCTGGTCTTCGTTTTTACTAACAAAGTAAAGGCGTCTTAATTATGAACGTTGATTTTAACACGATGGTGATTTGGTAGAAATGGTCCTGTTGTCTGCGATATGGCCTTACCTGTTTCCGAACCTGCCTAGAACCGACTTACCCAGTGTAGTACGGAACTCGTACCACGTTGCAACTAGCATATTTCACATTAACAGATCGTTACCAAAGGTGAAAGAAGTCTAATGCTTACACAACCATCTAATCACATCGTCTGCCTCTTTGTAAATATAATACAAGGTGATTGACTGTTAGAGTTATGTCAGGGAGAGTTGAACGACTGAGTGAGATGGAGCAGTGGCGTATTTCACAAATACTCAGTTGGAGAGCTGCTCTAGCTATTTGCGAGAAGTTCTTTTGTGAACAAACGAGGTGCAGAAATATTATTATCATTTTCGTGTTGTTTCTGGGTTTCCGTTTCATAACTGACTACTCCTACGCCAACACAGACAAAACTTTTGGAAGAAATATCAGCCGCGTGGTAGCCAGCCGCGCGGTCTGAGGCGCCTTGTCACGGCCCGCGCGGCTCCCCCCGTCGGAGGTTCGAGTCCTCCCTCGGGCATGTGTGTGTGTGTGTGTGTGTGTGTGTGTGTGTGTGTGTGTGTGTTGTCGTTAGCGTAAGTTAGTTTAAGTTATATTAAGTAGTGAGTAAGCTCAGGGACCGATGACCTCAGCAGTTTGGTCCCATAAGACCTTGCTACAAATTTCCAAGAAATATCACCTGTTCCTTCTATTAATAAAAACATGAATTTTTAGAGGAAGGAGCAACTGTATGCAAAGGACTAATGTCTGCTGAAAATACCGAAACTGCAAAGAAAAATAGTGATAAGAAAAGGAAGGAAACAAAAAAGACAAAAATAATCACCATAGAGAAAAACAGACTGAAGAAGGTCAATAAGAAAAATACTGTAAATAGCTCACCGTGTTCATCAGATGCAGACATTGTAGAAGATTACGCAAAAAACTTTGATGAATGAGTTGAGGATGAATATGTTGACAGTGCTGAAGTCTATTACGAAACTAGTAAAACTGACGATTGGATTGAGTGGTTTGCCCGTTCATTGTGGTTACCATTTGGTAATAAGTGTGTTCTGAGGTAAGTCATGGAGAAGGGAGCCCCCCCCCCCCCCCCGGTTAGCCGTGCGGTCTATCGCACTGCTTTTTGGGCGGGAAGGCGTGCCGGCCTCCTGCACGTATCCGCCCGGCGGATTAGTGTCGAGGTCCGGTGTGTCGGTCACTCTGTGGATGGTTTTTAAGGCGGTTTTCTATCTGCCTCGGCGAATGCGAGCTGGTTCCCCTTATTCCCCCTCAGTTACACTATGTTGGCGATTGCTGCGCAAACACTTTTTCCACGTACACGTACACCATAATTATTGTGCCACGCAAACATTGGGGTTACACTCGTCTGGTGTGAGACGTTCCCGGGGGGTTCCACTGGGGGCCGGACCGCACAATAACCCTAGGTTCGGTGTGGGGCGGCGGTGGGCTGGGTGGACTGCTGTATCATGTTGTGGGGTTGTGTCTTGTGTACCGTTGCGGCCTACGGCGAGGACGAAGCCTCTCCGTCGTTTCTAGGTTCCCAGTTCCATACAACAGAATATCCAGAAGGGACGTTACGTACATATTCCTTTCTGATGTTTGTTCGCCTTCACCGTGGCTAAACTGCGGGTTAATTTTGTGAGGTTTAGCGTACATTTCGATTTCGTGAATCCATTATCTCTAATCTTTTTGCTGGAACTACCCATTATACCACATATATTTGTCTCTCCACTTTTATATTTAAGCTTGGTTTCATGGGAAATGTGTTTCTTATATTTACATTGGATTTGCTCAGGGTTTATATTGCAGACACGAGATCCAGTGGTATTTATTTTTTTGTAAGAAATTTTCGGCAGTCCAGCTATGATAAAGCTAATGCAGTTCTCAGAGGTATCCTGCGGTTGAGACGACCGAATTGCAACTGACCGCTTTCACCATGCAAGCTCATTGTTTTCAGGCTATTAGGAAATGTTGGTGACAGACAACAGAAACATACGTCCCTGGGTGTACCGTACTTGGTTTGCAGCTCATGCAAATGTTCAGTATTCAACTGCGTTACTTCTGACAAGGGAACCTCCCCATCGCACCCCACTCAGATTTAGTTATAAGTTGGCACAGTGGATAGGCCTTGAAAGACTGAACACAGATCAATTGAGAAAACAGGAAGAAGTTGTGTGGAACTGTGAAAAAATAAGCAAAATATACAAACTGAGTAGTTCATGGGAAGATAGGCAACATCAAGGACACCTAAAACGCAGGAGCGCCGTGGTCTCGTGGTAACGTGAGCAGCTGCGGAGCGAAAGGTCCTTGATTCAAATCTTCCATCGAGTGAAAAGTTTAATTTTTTATTTTCAGTTTACGTGACAAACTCTTATGTTTTCATCACTTTTTTTGGAGTGATTATCACATCCACAAGAAAACCTAAATCGGGCAAGGTAGAAGAATCTTTTTACCCATTCGCCAAGTGTACAAGTTAGGTGGGTCGACAACATATTCCTGTCATGTGACGCACATGCCGTCACCAGTGTCGTATAGAATATATCATGTGTTTTCCTATGGAGGAATCGTTTGACCTATGACCTTGCGATCAAATGTTTTCGGTTCCCATTGGAGAGGCACGTCCTTTCGTCTACTAATCGCACGGTTTTGCGATGCGGTCGCAAAACACAGACACTAAACTTATTACAGTGAACAGAGACGTCAATGAACGAACGGACAGATAATAACTATGCAAAAATAAAGAAAGTAAAATTTTCACTCGAGGGAAGACTTGAACCATGGAGTTCTCCTTCTGCAGCTGCTCACGCTACCACGGGACAACGGCGCTCGTGAACTGACGGTCTCTATAATATTGCCTATGTCGCCCATGGACTACTCAGTTTGTATATTTTGCTTATTTTTTCACAGTTCCACACAACTTCTTCCTGTTTTCTCAATTGATCTGTGTTCAATTTATCAAGGCCTATCCACTGTGCCAACTTATAACTAAATCTGAGGGGGGTGCGATGGGGAGGTTCCCTTGTGAGTTACTTCTTTTCGTTGCGCTTTGTGTAATATTTGCCATCGACTTTTGTTATTCTGACGTCAGATCGCGTTATCAGTGGGTCATATTCATTTTTTGGGCTATATTTCATGTGGTAAACTGTGTTAATAATCTTGTATGAAATCCCGCGTGTGGTTTCCTATGGAAAAGGCGGCTTACAACATTTGTCGTTTATTTACCAGTAATAAGGTGTCCAGAATGATGATATGAATGGGAAGTGTCTGTTCTTTCGGACACAACGGTTTCACATAATCAACACTGTTGCAAAATTGGCGTGACTGTTCAAAAATGGTTCAAATGGCTCTGAACACTATGGGACTTAACATCTGTGGTCACCAGTCCCCTAGAACTTAGAACTACCTAAACCCAACTAACCTAAGGACATCACACATCCATGCCCGAGGCAGGATTCGAACCTGCGACCGTAGCGGTCACGCGGTTCCGAACTGAAGCGCCTAGAACCGCACATGTGCCGTATCATGGAAATTACAGGATTCCGGACATACGTGTTTATTAGGACTATTTGCTATTTTCATTTTCATTTATTCGACGCTTCCGTATCACCTGTTCTGCAAGCTCAACCCAACGATGTGGGTCGTGTGAGATGTAACATTTACGTGTGGCCAAAATTCTCGTTACTGATTCACGGCCCAGTTTCCTGCGATATGCGGTGAGTACTGCGTTCTGGACTCTCACTGAATGATGTCAGAACTGCGCCTGACTTTGCCTCACCCACAGCCGACCGTCAGACTTTCGGTTTGTATGCTACAGAGCTATTTAAACGGATTTTCGCGAGATGTTTCACCACGTAAGTGGTGGTCCGTCTGCGTGGCGTTGGCTGAAGTCCTCCACGATAAAATAGATGCTCTTCTCTACTGCCGCCAAAACTGCACTTTTTGGTGAGCTTTCAACCTTTCTTAGAGTAGCACTTGTACATTTCTAACTATAGCAGGATTGGTCTTGTTACGCTGATTTTTCGGAGAAATACTTACGTGTTCTCTGACCACATCGACAAGACCTTTTGACTAATATACTCTCTAAGAAAGAAGTGTGACAACAGAGTATCATTTGGGAATACATATGTAATGTGAAGCACCCTCTAACTTGAGGACTTACAACCACACGTTTCACGTTTGTTACGTAAAATGAGATAGAGTGGCAGATCGTACAACGTGACTTCTGACTGGTTGGACAAGCTCTGAAAGAGTGATACCTCAGCAGAGTGCACTTGCCATTCTTGCTTAAGGTGAGGTAGGTCGCACGACTGAGGATAGACAATAAGGAGATGAGGTACTGACAGGATGGGTCGTGAGTCGTGCTTGCATAGCTCACGAGGGGAAGGCCTCAGACACGGCCAACCGATTCGGCTCAGATTTGGCAGGTCGCTTGTGTACAACCTAAAACGAAGGAATCTAAGATATTTTGGGTCAACACCCCCGCGTTTTTGAGAAAATCACCCCTAAAGGTTATGACGAGCGATCGACTCAAAATTGGCGGGATCGATAGATAGTTGTAAACAGAGCATTTTTCATCATCAGGTATGGGGTCCTAAAACGCATACTTCTCCAGAAATCGAGGTAAGAAACTTTTACAACTGTCGCTTCTGTACCCACATGGTCAACGCTTTTGGCCGACAGCACCGATAGCGCAACGGCGAAGGTAACTGGCTGTGAATCTCGAAGGAACGTAGTGGATGTTATTCTTTTGGTTTTTTTTCCATATCTCAGTTGATAGGGATAGGAGGGTTAATAAGGTAAGTAAATCAACAAGGAATGATAATAAGGTAGGCAAATAAATTTCTCAAACCTCTTGGGATAGTAAACAACTAAAATGTTACTCCAGGTCATTTTACAATGGCTCTTCCAGTCACTGTTACGTGTCCTCACTTTTCTTCGAACAATTAGATGGATGGTACTTGTCATATAAACATTCGAGACAAATATACTCACGGCACCAAGAGCATCTAATGAATGCAGTCTTTCGACAGCTACACTGTTCCTTCCCTATGATATGACGAAGAGGCAACCAGGACAAAATAACTCTCCTCGCTGTAAACAAGCGTCGCACGGTTGGCTATCTGTGATCCCTCGTGAGGAAGTCGCAGCACTTATACTCGGAGTTGTTTTCATGTGACCATGCTTAAAAGTTTAATAGTTTACTAACTCACGGCGTTTGGGAAATTAGTTGCCTACCTTATTATCATCTTTCCTTATTGATTTACTTACCTTATTAACCCTCCTATCCCTATCAACTGAGATATGGAAAAATACAAACGAAAAGAATAACATCCGCTAGTTTTCTTCGAGATTCGAACCCGTGTTCACCGATTACCAGCCAGTTACCTTGGCCGTTGCGCTATTTTTTTTTTTCTAATCTCATTTTGTTTGCTTTTGTTCGTTGCATCTGCTCGGGGCGGACGTCGAAAGACATCCATTGAAGTTCGTTGTTGATCAATTAACTCAGTTTTTTTTATCACAGAGAGCACATAACCCTCTGACCGAACACGCTGAGCTACCGTGTCGGCGATATCGGCGCTGTCGGCGACAGGCGTCGACCATGTGGGTACAGAATCGGCAGTTGTAAAAGTTTCTTACCTCGATTTCTTGATTAGTATTGTAAGTAGGCTATTTAGGTTTTCTTATTGGTAAAGCCACGTAGCGCTCTGTATGAAAATCACTGGCTGTGCTGTGTGCAGTCTGTGGCTGGTTGACATTGTTGCAATACTCGCCATTGTAGCGTTGGGCAGTTGGCTGTTAACAGCGCGTAGCGTTGCGCAGTTTGAGGTGAGCCGCCGGCGGTGGTAGATGTGGGGAAGTGCGATGGCGGATTTTTGAGAGCGGATGATCTGGACGTGTGTCCATCAGAAACAGTACATTTGTAAGAATGGATGTCATGAACTGCTATATATATTATGACTTTTGAACACTATTAAGCTGGCAGTAGTAGCGCTCGCTGTATTGCAGTAGTTCGAGTAACGAAGATTTTTGTGAGGTAAGTGATTTGTGAAACGTATAGGTTAATGTTAGTCAGGGCCATTCTTTTGTAGGGATTTTTGAAAGTCAAATTGCGTTGCGCCAAAAATATTGTGTGTCAATTTAAGCACAGTCATGTATAAGTTTTCTAAGGGGACGTTTATGTCGACCCTTAGCCGAGGATACCTCACTGGAATCTTCTGATTTTTTCTTGTAGTTTGTGTAATTGGTGTAGCTTTTGTTTATTGCTATCGCGTAATTGTAGAGAGAATCACCTTTGTAGTTGTAGTCTTTCATTGTTGTACAGTAAAGCAGTTATGGCATGCATGTAGATTTGCATCAAGTATTTCGCAGCTGCGCTTGCAATTAACTAGATATTATTTTCAGTGCTATGTTAATGTGTTTTCTTATTTTGCTCTTCAAATTGTGCTTTTCTGTGTTGTCGTGTGAAATATTGTGACAATAATGGCGTGTGAAAAACGTAATACTAGGCTCCAAAGTAAACTGAGAAATGACAGTGAAGACGAAAGCAAATGTGTTAGCGCCACCGTGTAATGAATTAACTAATGTTCAACATAGTAATTTGGTAATTGTGCATAGGGAAATGGAGCGGGCGGCAAACAATGGTGTAGATAGTGAAACAATTAGTAAACAGGGAAGCATTATCGGTCGATCGGTCGGCAACAGCCCGCCTCAGGAATCGGGAATGACAGGACACAATCTTGCAAATACTGCAGATTCAGGTTTTGGGTCCTCACCGTTTTCTCATATAAGTCAAGACACATTTTCTGCTTGTCAAAATGTGAGTGTTGCCGGTGCAACTTCACTGCCGAAAAGCACTGAGGAACATGTTTCAGACACCAGTGCATTGTTATTACAGTTAATGCAACAAATGGGACAAAGGCTACAAAAGTTAGACACAATGGAACAAAATCTTCAAAAGGTAGACACAATGGAACAAAATCTTCAAAAATTAGACACAATGGAACAACACCAGAGAGAAACACAGCAACAGTTAGACGCAATGGAACAAAATCTTCACGCCACACTTGAACAAACACGTGAAGATTTAACTACTGAGTTACATAAAATCGAATCGAAATGTCAAAAAGTAATGACGTAAAAACACAAATTTGTGACCATTTCCAACATATTTTTTCGCGGCATGAAAATACATTACAGAATCACGAAGCAGCCATAAAAGAACTGCAGACTGTTGTTCATGAAAATCATGAGACCTTGCAAGCTAAAATTGACTCAGTTGCATCTACCGATTCGGTTACGCAACTTGCAAAAACTCAGGAAAACTTAAAGAACACAGTAGATACGATTTCAACACAAATGGACACTCTGAAACTTGGTTCAGAAAAACACACTGAGGAAACAAGTACACTATCGGAGAAAGCAGCCAAACTTTCGGATCAGTTCACTAACTTATCTACAAAGGTAGATGATGATCTGAATGACACAAGACCTGTAGCCATCACTGCCACAGAAGAGTATGAACAAATTAACAAGATTCAAACAAAATCAGAATTAAATTAATACGCAACACAAAAGAGAAATCCGGGAAGTACAAGATCAGTTGGCACAAGTAATACAAAAATTACAAATTTCAGAGGACACTCGCGCTCCAACACGGAAAAGCCGCAAAATAATTACACAGGGCATTTCGGAAGTTATAAAAGAAATTGGCAATGTGCACCGAATTTTGAGATGGAACCGCCGACACGACGTAACAGTGAGCGATATGCGACTCGCCGACACGATGATTTTGACTATAAGCTGTTCTTTACTACATTCAGAACATTTAAGAATTCTGGCAACGACATTCATCCACAAGCGTGGCTCCATCAATTCTCTCATTCTTTTCCTCCCAACTGGTCATTAGAGCACAGATTAGAATTTATGTGTGGCTACTTAGAGAATGAACCAGCTGTAAGAATGCGATCGGTCATTCACGATTGCCACAGTGAAGGAGAATTTTACCATGCCTTCCTCTCAGCATATTGGTCTCAAGCCACACAAGACCGAGTAAAACGTAGCATCATAATGATGAAACATTTCGAACAATCTGAATTTTCCAGTCTTGTGAAATATTTTGAAGACATGTTGCACAAGAATCAATACCTGACAAACCCATACAGCCCCTCAGAACTCATCCGCATTTTCTTAATCAAATTACCTGAACATTTACAACATATTATTTTGGCAGGACGTTGCAAAGACGATACTGAAGCTTTTCAGGGACTCTTACAAGAATTAGAAATTGACACTGACAATCGCGGAACGCGAAAACAGGAACACAACAATTACAGGTTACGTCCGTCACAATTCCGCGATGACAGAAATAATAAATGGACACGACAAGGCTATTCTTACAACGTACATCGTAACCAAAACAAACACCACCCATATGACAACCGTTGGCAGAGTAGTAATAATTACAGAGAAAGATCGCATTTCCGTAGTAATGACTATCACAGAGACAATCACAGAAACAGACAATATGGGAACCAAAATAATTATTATCAAGGAAGACAGAATAGACGCAACGGTCCAGCGCGCAGTTACGATTCAGGGAGAAATTCTCCACCACGTGACCGACAAGAAAGAAACTATGGAATCTACCGACATGACGACAGACGATATGATCGTAACGACAGACCTGAATCGCATCAGAACTGGCGAGATTCAAACAGGGCAGGGCCCTCTCGACAAGGTGAATTTGTAGAAGTTAGGTCTCCAATTCCCAATAACTGTACGCACCAACAAAGAGACAGACAATGACTTGCACTGCAGGCAGCCACGTGCGCCGGCTGGCTCAGAGAAAAATAACATAGACGCAAACCTTGAGAAAAATTTTAGCATTCCTTACCGATGTATACCACATGATAATTGCGTTGAAGTTGAAACTCTGCGTACTAGGAAGAGTAAAGGTTTACACCACATTTCACATGTAAAACCGTTTATTGAAAGATAATCTGCAATGTTTGAAGTTAAATATCCAGTCAAGAACCAAGAGAACTTGCCTAAACAGAAATTACGAATGTATTGTTATAGTGAACAGACGACACAGTGTTGTTATTTGTACATTCTTGCTTGTTAGTTGCACGATCACGTAACGACTATAAGGCTCACATACTTAGAACATATACCGGCACTGCTAATGAGATTTTCATGCAACATTTTGGTTTACTTGAAAAGTCATTCTTTATTTGATGTACTTTCTGCGGGATTAAAGATGACTTAGCATTTGGTTTCTTTGACAGCTACACAATTATATCACGACACTACTAATGTGTGACACAATTTACATTGTTGCTTTTGTGCTGTATCTGCTTCATATCTGCACAGTTTTTCTGAATTCTTCTGGAAAGTAAAACATGTTTTAGTAGTAACTTTGTGGTACAGCTACAATAAGACAGCCTTTTTTTTGTAGCACATTAATACATTACAGTGTAGTACTTTCTTGATCACGGTACTGTACGTAATAACTACGATATCTATGTGCATAGCATTTCGCTTTTGTTTATTACGAGGTAAGTACATTGAATTCCACAGAACTTTGCTTACGGACGACGATAATTACGACACTTGGCACATTTTTTACCCTTAAGTAATGACAGAGATTATGTTACAACAAGACGCACAATTTAGCGCTACAGGACACGCATTTGAGTGATTAATTTTGTACTTAAAACATTTATGTTTAAAGATTTTTGAATTACAAAGATACAAAGGTTTTCTGTGATACATTTCATTCCATTGCTGTATTCTGTAACACCTGCGGGTATAATTACATTAATCCTCAGGGGGGTACACGCTTACTTTGTGTACCTAGTGTTTGGCAAGCACAAGGAGCCCTAGCTAATATGATATTTGCTTATACAACTTTACACATCGGTACCATATTTCTTGAACACGTAAATTACACAGCTATCTAATCATTTAACTGAGAGAGACAAACATGTTTGTTTTTTTTTTTTTTTTTTTTTTTTACTACGTCAGTGACAGATGTTTACGCAATTACACAGTTGGATAACTTCACACTTATGAAATTGTATTTTGTCTGTACTTTGTCAACTGTTCATATTTTTTTGGAACCATTGTGATACTATGAGAGCTTTGAATGATGTATTTGGTATGAGATCACGATTTTAAAGTACGTTTGAGGTAGATGACACTATTGAAATGAGCACAGAATATTTATTAGGTTTTGAAATTATTGCAGAAAGCTATGACGTTTTTGAGATTTGGCTGGGTTTTTATGATATTATTACGATGACAATGTGTATTATGCTGTTGAGGTATGTTTATGATCAATAAGCTGATGCTATATGAGGAATTTGATTATGCTACGTGTTTATTATGATGAAATATTGAAGAAGTGTCGACGAATATGTATATGTGCAATAAGGTAAGGAATAATGAGTAGTGGTCAGGGACTCTGACTTGTGAAAAAGGATGATGGAAACCAAGAATCGTACTTTAAAGAGTTATGAAATGTGTGTAAATGCGTGAATGTTTCACAATGCCGACAAAAATATTTTGGACACTATTATATTTTAAAGGATTTTGTTTCTACACATTTGTAACGCAAATTCTCGACCTGTGAAATTTTATATGAGACTGTCACTGTAGTGCAAACTGGTGTCGTAAATATTTCGGTAAGAAAGTTAAGTGACCACGTTCACGTAATGCTTCGTGGGCACCCAGCTGCGTGACAGTCGCCTGGAAAAAAGCCATTAGTGTGTGCCTTTCAGAGGCACAGGTGGAGAAAAAAGGAGGCCATTATCCTCGCTATTGACATTTCTTTGTAGAAATCATCACAAATACGACACGCTCAAACTTGATAACATATGATTACACTGGTGAGCTCATAATTTATGATATTTACTAAAATGCCTAATGAAATGATGAGAAACTTTTTATATCTATTGTCTTTGTAGTTGAGAGATTGCTCATTTTGTTTAATATCTAGTTTCTAGCTGCATTGCAGCATTGGTTAAAATAAAATTTTATAGATGTACTAATATAGATATTTCATGCCAACAGATCCAGTAAATAATAAAATTTATGATCTACTTTAAAAAAAAATACAAAGGAGCACAAAAAGACATTTCCCTTCACAGGACTTGCATACATAATTTTCTTTTCAACTATTTGGTAATTTTTTTGGTGGAATAACTTTTTGTGGTGCACCACTTTAATGACATAGATATTAAGATGTGAGTAGACATTTCCCTTATCTGCATTGTTGTCTTTAGTGTACTATTTTTTCTGCTTGAGCTTTGTCATGTTTAGATATTAGTTACGGCATTTGCTGCTGCTGTTTGCCAGGCATAGTGCTACTAAATTTCACTTAGTATTACTCTGTGAAGCCAGTTTTACTACTGATTTATTTTTCTTTTTGCTGCACATTGGCTCATATTAGTGATAATGTTGCATTTGCTCTCCAAATTTAGATTTACTGCTGCTTGCTTTGCCAATTTGCATTTTTTTGTCAATGCTGTTTGTATTAATTGTTTTGTGCTGCTGCATTGCCTCGTCCCTTAGTTTAAGCATCTGAGCTCAGTAGATTTAAGTTAGCTTAAGAGGGGGTAGACTATATAAGGAACTAACTATGATGAATTGGAAGAAATGCATTGAGAAGCTATAAGAAAATGGTTCAGCCAAAAAATTATTTTGAAAGTGGGTATGAACAAAAAAAGTAGGGTTTAGGGACAACAGGTTTAGGTAGGATTTTCTTGGAAATAAATGATAAGGTAAGATAATGGAAAATAAATAATGAGGTAAGAAATATGTGAACATATAAATACAGAAGGCATGCTTGGATAGGATTTTTTTTTGGTGGAAACAAATGTTGAAATAAGACGAAAGATCTATGGAATGAAGTTTTGGGTTGGACTGCAGTACCAAATGTTACACTGAAAACAAACCCTGCCCTTTCCTCTTGTGTTATTTTGCTATGTGTTTGTGTACTCTTATGTATTTGTGTTTTTCCTGTCTTTATGTGTTTAGCTGATGAGAGTTATGTTGTAGAATTTTTCTAATACTATGTTATTTTCTAAAGATGTTTAACATTATTTATTCTGTTTTGTTTTAATGCTCACGTGTGAAGTTGATGTCTCAAAAGTTATTCTGATCTTTTATGTATGTACTTATGTCGTAATTCCTGTAACACTGATGTATATGTTATTTCGATTCTTTTGTAAAGCTTGTATTACTACAAATGTTATCTGTATTGTTATGTTCTTTAATGATGTATTTTGTACCTTTGTAATTGTATTCTTATGCTGTAAATTTATAATTGTATAGACACCATTTCTTCAAATTAAGTTTCATTTCAGTGCACACGTTTCTGTTAGTCATAATATATGCACAATATGTGAAAAAAAGAGGACTGTTAGTGCTTGCATGTGTGTTGATAATTCAGCAAGGGACTGGTTAACAGCATTGCTGGTTCTAAGGACATACCAAACAGTATGTGAGTGCACAAGTGGTGGTTTATGGACTTGCTATATTCTCCGCAAGACTCTTCGATGGTGATTGTGCACCTGCACAGTCACAGCAGATGGCTGCTGGCCGTCTCTACAAGGACTACAGTGGGTCTGCATCTTTGATGACCCACCAATACCATTATTTCTACAAGGACTACAGTGGATCTACACCTTTGATGACTCACCAGTACCTTTATTTCTACAAGGACTGGAGTGGGTCTGCTCCTCTGGTGGCCCACCAATAACATAATCTCTACCAGGACTACAGTCGATCTGCTATGTGATGACCTACCTACCAATATTCTTCAAAACTTCGACTGACTCTGCTGTGGGTTTGCTCTGTTGTGGCCCACTACCTATCTGCATGTCAAGAGTCAGCACTCTCTTTCCGTTGGAAGGACAACACTACTTCCTCAAGACTGCATGGAATTCCAATACTTCCGTGTGCATTCTCTTTTACTGCCCAGACTTTGAGAAAAACACTGCTATTTTACTGTGATGAACGATCAGGACTGTCTTTATGGACTGTGAGAAAATTTTAGCTTTTGACCAACATTGTATCAATAAGTGCGTTCATTTGATTTCTTTGTTATTGTAATTATGAAAAATTTTAACAAATCATTATTGGCCACTGCCCACAATAATTTGTAAAATTTTTTGTGGGTAGCATGGGGGCTATGTAAGTAGGCTATTTAGGTTTTCTTATTGGTAACGGCACGTAGCGCTCTGTATGAAAATCACTGGCTGTGCTGTGTGCAGTCTGTGGCTGGTTGGCATTGTTGTAATACTCGCCATTGTAGTGGTGGGCAATTGGCTGTTAACAGCGCGTAGCGTTGCGCAGTTGGAGGTGAGCCGCCAGCAGTGGTGGATGTGGGGAAGTGAGATGGTGGATTTTTGAGAGCGGATGATCTGGACGTGTGTCCATCAGAAACAGTACATTTGTAAGAATGGATGTCATGAACTGCTATATATATTATGACTTTTGAACACTATTAAGCGGGCAGTAGTAGCGCTCGCTGTATTGCAGTAGTTCGAGTAACGAAGATTTTTGTGAGGTAAGTGATTTGTGAAACGTATAGGTTAATGTTAGTTAGGGCCACTCTTTTGTAGGGATTTTTGAAAGTCAGATTGCGTTGCGCTAAACATATTGTGTGTCAGTTTAAGCACAGTCATGTATAATTGTTCAAAGGGGACGTTTCAGTATGCGTTTTAGGACCCCATACCTGATGATAAAAAATGGTCTATTTAGAATTATCTATCGATCCCTCCAATTTTGAGTCGATCGCTCGTCATAACCTTTAGGGGTGATTTTCTCAAAAACGTGGGTGTGTTGACCCAAAACATCTTAGATTCCTTCGTTTTAGGTTGTACACAAGCGACCTGTCAAATCTGAGCCGAACCAGTTGGCCGTGTCTGAGGCCTTCCCCTTGTCAGTCGGGCATTCGGCTTTCAGCCATGACATGGTGCACACAGACTGGGTGCGCCGAGCAGCGCTCCACAGGCGTACTTGTTGACCAAAATTTATCAGCTAGCGCTTGGTGCTGCATTGTTGTTTTGACATATAGTAACGACCCGCCATGGCGTTATATAGTTCAATTCTTATATCTTGGCGGCTCGCGCATGCCCGCCCAGACGCGGGAGATTGCTGCGTTGCCAGTTGCACACGACTCACGCGCCAAGAGAAGCAGCACCATAGTATAGCATAGTTCGCAAGCTTACGTTTAGGGCGTAGCACGCAGTTCATGAAGTAAAGCCACCACGGCCGCATTAACCCTTTCGCTGCTACAGAGACGTGCTCCCCGCATTCCGCGCTGTGCGCGATTTTGTCACTGCACTGCCCGCCTGTGCTGACACATGGTGTTCCGACTGCTTTGACACTCGTGTCATTCGATTCCACAAAAACTATTTGGCCCAAAAATTAGATTTTTACACATCTTCTTGACTGATACCTTCCCCCAATAAATGACTTAATTTTGTTTCGATGTTCAACGCAGTTATTATGCAGCATTAAATATAGTAAACCATTGCACGAAATTTTGAAGAGTTTGCAGAGGTAAAAGTCCATAGAGTATACTTTCGGTATGGTCGATTTTAGTTGCCACAATGTTGAGAATGAAATGTGGACAAGATACCTAAATTTCATATAAAGTTTACTGTATAACAATACCTCATTTAAGTACCACATAGGGGTCTTATGTAATATTGAGAAATATTCCGTCTTTCGCGACTGTAACCAAATTTTTATTTACACCAGGCACGTTTGGCTTTATTTTAAAGCACTTCAATCAACCAAGAGGAAGTAGACAAAACACATTAAACAAAGCTGTGGACTTACAAAAACATTAGGACTTGAATATACCGTCTATCAGTGGAGTGCTCTGAGCTATTTCAAATATAATTTTTGTGTGTGGCACACACAAACAGCATTTATTTGCTAGAACGCTGATCAGCCGACACAAACGTTGATTATTGTGTTTTCGCAGCACAAAACTACGAAAGGTGACTTGCCAATGGAGGAGACAAAATACTGTCCACTGAAGATGCTTCAAAAGAGAGAAATGTGTCTGGTCTAAATACGTCGCTTATTACAGTTGCAGAAGAGGAATATATTTCAATACCATTGGTAAAACTGCGACTGTGGATCAAAAACAAGAAAGAGAACATGAGTACCATTGTGTGTGTGCCATACCTTTCATTGATTGAAGTGCTTTAAAATAAAGCCAAACGCGCCCGGTGTAAATAAAGCTTTTATTACGGTCGCGAAAGACGGAATATTTCTCAATATTACATACGACACCTATGTGGTGCTTAAATTAATTGAGATATTGTTATACAGTAAATTTTATATGAAATTTAGGTATCTTGTCCACATTTCATTCTCAACATTGTGGCAACTAAAATCGACCATACGGAAAGAATACGCTATGGACTTTTACCTCTGCAAACTCTTCAAAATTTCGTGCAATGGTTTACTATATTTAATGCTGCACAATAACTGGGTTGAACATCGAAACAAAATTAAGTCATTTATGGGGGGAAGGTATCATCAAGAAGATGTGTAAAAATCTAATTTTTGGGCCAAATAGTTTTTGTGAAATCGAATGATAAGTGTGTCAAAGCAGTGGGAACACCATGTGTCTGCACAGGCGAGCAGTGCAGTGACGACAAAATCACGCACAGCGCGGAATGCGGGGAGCACGTGTCTGCAGCAGCGAAATGGTTAATGAAGAGACAAAGCATTAGAAATTTCAAAAAAATTGTATTCAAACGAATAAAATTCGTGAAGTAAGACACTTCGATATTGTCTCTAAGTAAAGAAAATAATAAGCATCGCACAAGGTTTGACCTCTACACCTTCCGCTTACTAACCCAACGCCTTAACCGTTACGCTACCACAACTCGTCCTACAATATAACACCACGAGGCATCTAACAGGTCAAGCAAAATACTGACAAACACTGTTGGTATGATTATGAATTACTCACACTTCGTCGAAGTACAATAGGAAATAAACAATTACCGCTGTTCTTTATTGCGAAAAAGCGGTTCGTGAGATTGATACAAACACCTTTCCTTGCTATCGCCTGAATTAGGAGTCTTATTGCTTGTTTGGTTTAATTAATTAATAGAATATGAAGCAATTGGTATAAAGAATGTTTTTTCCAAACTTTCTATAAAAGAATCTGCTATCAAGACATTGCTTTTGTTCTATTACTTTATTTATGACTGAACGTTTCTAAAACTGAAGACACTCGTCTGTGCTCTGCTCTGCAGTCGAGATCTGGCAACGTCGTTCTCTGTTCACTGGCTGACTGTGTTTTGTGACGTCAGATGCGCAGAACGAACCTAAACTCGGCCGCCAACATATATGACACGCACTTTAGCATCGATACGCTACAATCAAACTAATGTTAAACGCATCCACACAAGACCCATGAAGTAGAATGTTTTCTTCAAGACGTGTTGCACATAGAATCTTAAGCACTGATAGGCATCCATACGTCGATTCTACCCAGCACAGTACACCTAAAACTCACTAACAAAGTGGCCTGTGACAGACACCTTTAACAACGTACCAACAGCTTGCGCTTCTGCCACGCTGACGGTAATGTATGGTAGCGGTTGACCACGCTAGTCTTGGCGTGCATACCATACGTATCTTTGAACTCACATTCGAAGTTCCCGCCAATCTCGTCGTTGATGTACAGTTTTGAGCTACACTGAAGAGAAATGGAGTACCTTTGAAACGAACTCCATACTTAACAGGGTACGCAAGTATGCATAGAGCTTGAGAAGCACGTTCCATCATATGTGTTCATGGGTGACTGCTGTGCAGTTATTATTTATGATGGACAACCGAAGAGCTGCTCGGATTGGGACCAGCAGGGTCACATTCAATCTGTCCACAGGAATGCTTCCCCCCAGTTGCCCCCTGCAGACCTTCCCCAGTAGGCCATAATGTCCTTCCTCCTGCTAACATGTTTGGAGGTGGCGCAATATGTGATGGATGATCGAGACCTGATACCATCTCAAGCCTCTGTGAGACTGTTGGAGAACCAGCAACAACAGCAACGCTGACACTCCCACCATCACATGGTGCAGATGTCCTGGCAGCCTCTGTACGTCATGGCTCAGGGGGCACCCAGCCACCATCACTGTCAGGATCGAAAGCAGGGATACCTGATGACTGTGCTGTACTCTGCCCTCTGGCAGATGCTGAGCCACAGACCCACTAGCAAAAGTCACCCAAGTGGCACAAGAAGAGACGACTGTGAGCTGAAGAAGATCAACAGCTGGGGATGTGATGTTGGAGGAAGAGGCCAATACCACCTCAGTATCTTCAGCTGCAATGGCTTCCAGTTTCCTCATACAACAACAGCCACCAGATGATTTGGAACACTACTTCCTCCTGGCAGTCCTGAAAACAAGGTGCATTTGGCCAAACCCCAGAATGTGGGCTCCTGTGAAAGTGGCCAGCCACCATTGATCTGCCAGTTCTCTCTCAGCAGTTGGGCAGACGACTTGTAGGTGGATGACATGCAGTGCACATTGTTAACTCCTCTGATGGTTATGGTTGACACTGAGTCTTGAGTATCCTTTCCATCAGGAGACAGTACTGCACAGCAGTGCATGTCACACAACCAGATGGATCGTTTTGTCAGACCATCCTATGAGCTTGCGCCTGTGTATTACCCCCACTACTTGGGATGTCTCAATCCTACTGCATGGGAATGGTCAATGTCAATGATATTCACTTCACCGTCAAGACCTGTATTCTAAACAACATGTTAAGAGTTGCAGACTTGGACATTGTCCTTCCCCAGGAGGTTCAACCAGAGCTGCGGTTAGACCTTTATGGCTACACTACCTACAGCATACCATCCGGCAACAGTGCATGTACAACTGCTATCCTTCTGTGTGAAGTGATGAATATGATGTGCCCGCCAAAGGCACTTGGCATAGCACTCGCAGCTGATGTGATCTACCTCATTAACATATATGCACCTTCTGGTACTTCATGCAGCTGTGACAGACACATCTTCTATTTGGAATCCTGAGGAACAGATACTACATCACATCTCATGTCTGGCACTGCATGCACTAGTATGTGACCTGGCGCTCCACAGCACATGGCTCTTACACTGTGAGAACCAGCATAGGTATACACACCTCACCAGCCACTCTGCCAGGCGACTGGATTGCATATATATCTTGTGCAGTCTCCAAATAGCAACCAGTTATGCAGAAATCTGGCCGACAGCCTTCACAGATCATCTGACTTATACCTCCACTGTCATCCTACCCTGTTAACTGACCCGACACAGCTGAGGTCTATAGATGCTAAACATCACCCTCCTTCATGAGGAAGTATATTGGTGAGTGGTTGCTGAAATGTGGTACCGTTGTCTTAGGTGCCTGCCCATGTATGCTTTCACATTGCAGTTGTGGCTGGCTGTGTCAGACCTGCAATCTAAAAGACCCTGAAGGCATATGGACGTGACACATGAGCTGACAAAGGTTGACTATGGAATTGTACTATATAGTGTTATGCGAGCTCGCGACACAACTGCCGTGATCCAAACGTCAGTTCACCATGGAATATATCAGAGCCCATCAATTCCACATCATGGCAGAGCATATAGAAGACGTCCACATCTGGGCAAGATCCAATACGATATCCCCGCCAAAATGGTATCATCCTCTCGCATTGTGTGGGAGGGGCACCACCACAAACATGAGCTCATCATGGCAATCAACACAGAGTTGGGCAGGCACACTGTGTCACAAATGGACATAGCACACACATTCACTGGGTAGTGTCGGAGCTTTTATGTAGAAGATCAGCAGAACATTAGTAATTACGAACAGATGCTACGTGATTTGCCTGCCCATAGAGACATGGCATCCGATGTTATCCTATTGGTGCCCATCACATTCGATGAGCTGACATCAGCTTTGGCATGAGAAGCACTGAATAAACCACCAAGGAAGAACAGTTTATCCCAGGAGCTCTAGCCGGCCGGTGTGGCTGTGCGGTTCTGGGCGCGTCAGTCTGGAACCGCGAGATCGCTACGGTTGCAAGTTCGAATCCTGCCTCAGGCATGGATGTGTGTGATGTCCTTAGGTTAGTTAGGTTTAAGTAGTTCTAAGTTCTAGGGGACTGATGACCTCAGATGTTAAGTCCCATAGTGCTCAGAGCCATTTGAACCATTTTGAACCAGGAGCTCTACCACAGTTTTTATGACCATATGGGCGACAAGTGACTCCAGACATTTCAAGAAACGATCCGCCCTGATTTCACTGTCATCACTGAATTCATGGATGGCATCCTGATCCTAGTACCCAAATCGAATGGTGGTTTCAGGTGACAGGACGTTCACCACTCACGTTCCTCAACACTGCACCCTCCGTGTGCTTCTCCACGCAGCTGTCAGGAAAGTAATCCACCTGATCAGACATGCTTACATGGTGTCAACAACATTTGTTTAGCGATAGAACTGTACTACGACGTAATAGTATTGATGACGGTCTGCAAAATACGGGACGCCCTTGTCACCACTGATTTCGACTACACTTTCGATTGGGTGACCACAGATTACTACCTGCAGTTTTGGACGACATGGGCCTCTCTCCAATGTCTGCAGGTTTGGACCTTCTACTGATCAAAGGGGCTCATTCCCTCATGATGTTACTAGTATGGTTATATAGTTGTTGGATGATCGATGTGACAAGGACGCCCGTTGTCAGCCATATTATATGCGGCAGCGCTCGAACAAGTTTTACTTGGTCTGCGGCGGCGATTGGAAGGCATCTGCATACGAGACGTGACTTTGTTGCGGTGTATTTGCCGATGATGTGATGTTCCTGTCCAGACCAGGGGATGAAATACACAAGGCCCTTCAGCGACTACGCCTATATGGGATGGTCACTGGGAGCATCATCAACATGAAGAAGACAAATTACGTGAATGTCAGAGTGGGCTCCCCCCAAACAACGATGGTGTCCTTTGAAAATGTATGCTATGTTCGCTGCACGGTGGCGGCTATGTACTGCCGACTACTACACCAGACGTGTGTTGTGATACAATAAAATGTGTTGAGTGAACATGCTCCTACGAACACATTATGTCGACTCTTATCGTCTCAGTACTGAACTATTTCGTGCGCATCCTTCCCTTGACGGTTACGATGGCCAACGGATTTCAAGCAGCATGTGGACATTTCGTGAACGCTGATCTCGTTTTTAAAGTCTAGGCCACCTTGACACTACCACAGCGGGCGGGCAGTATCAATCTAATTCATGTCTACAACCCCGTGCGAGCGCTCTATCTCAGCACCGTGCGTCGTGCTTAGACTTCTGCTCACTCCAATCTGACGGGCACTCTGATAGCTAAAGAGGTTCCACGCTCTCGACAAGCACCGGTTTCCGCGGGATAGATTTCACCGGCGACTACCGGAGGATGTGTTGCGCTCCGGCAGAGTATGTTTCCCAACAGCCAGGACGAATGCCGTTACTTTCTAAAAGGCGTGGCCCTTTACTAAATATTTCGTGGTGCACGCAAAATCCCACTCGACTTTTGGTCTACTGACGACGAAACCAGCGGCTTTCAGCCGCTACCCAGGGTACAGGGCCCACTTCGCTTACTATGTAGGTTCTTTATTTGCGGCCCTCCCGTTCACTGGGGCGTTCCAGGTATGAGACACGGTTACTGAAGGAGAGTCCTGAAACATATTGATCATATTGGTCTCCTACATGAGCACTTTTTTATGTAAGGCTCTACGAGGATTTGTTATACTGTTTATAATTTTGTTACGTATTTTTATGTGAATGTTGTATTTCCACCAGTAATAAATTAATTTCTACGGCGTATTGGTAGTCCCTCCCTCACCCTTCCCTTTTCCCTCAATTGCTCTCTCCTCCCCCCTCCCCTCCCCCCACTCGCAACCGCCCTACTCGGTTATAGACTATTTGTTATATTAATGAAAATCTCTTGCCTTTGCTTGTTGAAAAATAAATAAAGAAAAATAAAAAAACGAAACAAAGCAAGAAATCTCTATTATTTATTAAAGGCACGCATGGCTATGCTATCCTAATTTCTATTATCTGTAGCTAATGAGTGAATGTGTACGGATTACATCGGATAACTGTTGCCACCCTGCTTTGTTAACTTACGCGGTACAGAGCACCTTAACTAGCCAGTGTCATCTTAGCATGTGTCTAAGTTACATGACTCCATGTTTCTTCCTGTTAATATTTGGTGTGTACATTTCTGTAACTTGTGAACCAGTTTGTAAAATATGTGTGTAACAACTTTTTCAGTTGTTAAACTGTTTCCACTGCGCTGTTTGATGTTTCGTTACTTTTCCGGATTATCTGATGACGATTAAATCGAAACGCGTTGTTAAACAAATCAGTTACCACAAAACTGTGACTTTTGTATGTTTTTTACAGTGTCCATATTAGCACTGTTTCATCGTTTAAAAAACTAAAAATGGGTGCGTACCTCTTTACGACTTTATGCCATAGTTAACGAAGAAAGATGACATTCTTATTCAAAGACAATAATTACACTGAAGTCACCGCGATTGTCGACGGTCCCGTGGGTATTACAGTATGCGGGGCATGGATTTTAATGTTGTTGTTGTGGTCTTCAGTCCTGAGACTGGTTTGATGCAGCTCTCCATGCTACTCTATCCTGTGCAAGCTTCTTCATCTCCCAGTACTTACTGCAACCTACATCCTTCTGAATCTGCTTAGTGTATTCATTTCTTGGTCTCCTTCTACGACTTTTACCCTCCACGCTGCCCTCCAATACTAACTTGGTGATCCCTTGATGCCTCAGAACATGTCCTAGCAACCGATCTCTTCTTCTAGTCAAGTTGTGCCACAAATTCCTCTTCTCCCCCATCCTGTTCAGTACCTCCTGACTAGTTATGCGATCTACTCATCTAATCTTCAGCATTCTTCTGTAGCACCACATTTCGAAAGCTTCTATTCTCTTCTTGTCCAAACTATTTATCGTCCTTGTTTCACTTCCATACATGGCTACACTCCATACAAATACTTTCAGAAACGACTTCCTGACACTTAAATTGACACTCGATGTTAACAAATTTCTCTTCTTCAGAAACGCTTTCCTTGCCATTGCCAGTCTACATTTTATATCTTCTCTACTTCGACCATCATCACTTATTTTGCTCCCCAAATAGCAAAACTCCTTTACTACTTTAAGTGTCTCATTTAATAGGAAGTGTGATTATGGAAATGCATGCTCTCCAACGTACTCTCACGCTGACCACAAGGCTGGTAAGGATTCCATGTGGTACGGCCTCCCATTTCTCTACCAGCGCTGTTGTCGAGTGCTGGACAGTCACTGACGCATCTGCAGTACGTCTCCCCAACGGATGCACATGAGCTCGGGGGGTTTAAGACTGGGGAACAAGCAGGCCAGTCCATTTGAGGAATATACTCTCGTTCCAAGAGCTCCTTCACCTACGCAGTTCGAAGTGGTCGCGTATTGTCATCCATAACAATGGAGTGAGGGCAGGAGGTACCACTGAAAAGATGCTCACGGAGAAGCAGCAGAGTCACAATAGGTTAATGTACCGTGTTCAGATATTTGTAGGGCAGTAAGGCCACGAAAAATAGTGCCTACCCTTAACATAATATCTGGACCACCTAAAATATCATGTTCGACAATGTTGCTAGGTGCATTGAGTGTTCTCAAATGTTCAAATGTTCAAATGTGTGTGAAATCCCAAGGGGCTTAACTGCTAAGGTTATCAGTCCCTAAGGTTACACACTGTTTAACCTAAATTATCCTAAGGACAAACACACACACCCATGCCCGAGGGAGGACTCGAACCTCCGCCGGGACCAGCCGCACAGTCCACGACTGCAGCGCCTAAGACCGCTCGGCTAATCCCGCGCGGCTGCGTGTTCTCATCTCTCCCCATATGAGGGTGCACCTTTCATTGTTGAAGATGATAGGCGGTCAAGGTGTTACGGTGTGGGAAGCATAATGCTGCGTGGACGTACTGGCCTCCAACTCTTTGAACACTGTACCCTCAGCGGTCAAGGTTATTGTGACCTCGTACTCCTTCACCATGTGCTTGGAGGAGCTCTTAGAACGATAGGATATTCGGCGTTGGGAAGACGTATTGCAGCATGTCCATATGCACCATCGACCATCCATCAGTTGTCAAACGGGCCGATGGAGGAATGGAACGCCGTACCACTCCTTACCAACCCTGTGACCAGCATGGCAGCACGTTGTAGAAAATGGTTCAAATGGCTCTGAGCATTATGGGACTTAACTTCTGAGGTCATCAGTCCCCTAGAACTTAGAACTACTTAAACCTAACTAACCTAACGACATCACACACATCCATGCCCGAGGCAGGATTCGAACCTGCGACCGTAGCAGCCCCGCGGTTCCGCACCTAGAACCGCACGACCAAACGGCCGGCCACGTTGTAGAGCGTGCATTGGTGTCCATAGTGATCACACACCCTATTAACAACTACACCGTCCAGTCACCATAATTTCACCGCCGCCCATGTTCGACATCAACGTACAATAACCATCACAAAAGCCAGGTGACGGCACTAGCAGTGTGTAGCGATAAATTAAAATCTTTAGAACAGGCTCTCACTTTTGATTAAGGAAGGACTAGGCCCAAGTTTGCACATATAATAAATTTTATTATAGTGTAGTTCCTCAGTACATTTTCACATTCCTTGGTACTCAAAAAAATATACTGTTCAATTTACATTCATTACACTCTTTATCCTTTAGCAAACAAATTTTGAAATACATATATCGCTATCAAATTCTCTTTAAACCATTTCAGTAACACCAAAAATTTAAGCAACGGCTTTCGAAGTGAAACCAGAAAGAAACTCGTCTGACAACCAGGTTAAAGTTTACCTTTCCCTTAAATAAAATATACTGAAAAAACTCAACGTTAAAAAGAAACAAGCATAATTGCATTTAAAAAAATATTTAACCAATTACTAAAATTATTGAACGTTCAACATTATCTTAGCAAATCTTGAACAAAGCAAAATTTCTGCCAGCTTAATTACCACACATTTAAGATAAGCTACTCAGACAATTATAGCTCAATAAGAGTGCTAAATTACAGGAAGAAAATACAATTTAGAATTTTACAGTCCTGCTCTGGACACATGCCCTTCTTGCTCTCCGAACGGACCCACACGACCCGCGTACTCCTCCGGGCCAAGGTACATAAACATTGAAACCAGAACAAGAAAGCCTTCTAGAACACACAGAAATCTGCTATTAGAAACATTTCTACCCCCGGCCTTATACATACGTTGCAGTCTTTACAATAGTGGCCATACAATTAAGAAAACAACCCCGCAACTTAATTACGAGTAAAAAAACCTTAACAATTACACATATCTCTTTAACTAATGAAAAGAACATTCACTGATATACACATACGAAAACCAAAATGCCTCTTTCGCAACCAATTAGCATGTCCCGGCTTAGTCGAATATTAATTAATGACAAGTAATGAGCAGCACCAGTATCATAATCTGAATCTGAACTGAGAAAGTTTTTATACGACGAACGAACCTCTGCGACTCTTTAATTTTTGCGATAACCACAGTTGTCGTTGTAATGATGCTCACTTGAAAGATTATCGGTAAGACTGTAACTCCAGCAGATGGCAACGGAGCCCCATAACCAACGTCTGAGGGCCGGAGAGCAGATCAACGTCCGGTGTCAACACCAAGGCAGCCGGCCGTCACTCGCCTCTCCCGCACACTGCGCTGCAGCCGCAGCGCACGGCAGTTGCGCCTCCTGGACGCTCAGTTCCGTCCGCCTCGCTGCTTGCCTCGGACATGCGCTATATACCCAGCCAGCGCGAGACGAAATCGATACTGGCTAGCTTACATAGTCTTTGAACCAGAGGAGATAGATTCTATTACCTCGATGTGCACACATCACAGTGGATAGTATATAAAGCGTGTCGGAGGATATGCGGGAAAGAGTGTAGTTGTCATAATGCGCAAGCGAAGCGATTTATGTGACGTCCAAAACGGCGTGATCATTGACTTTCGGGTCAAGTGTTGAAGCATTTCCAAAACGGCTAAAGTTACAACTGTTCACGTGCTGCCGTGGTTAAACTATGCCACACATGCCAAAACAGCGCTTTCCAAAACTGGCGCCGAGGCAAATGTAGTGCACCATGAACCATAAATGAAAGGGGTGAACGACGGCTGCGAAGATATGTACGGGTGAATTGCGCGCAACTGTTGAGCAGCTGACCGTTCACAAGAACCATGGGACTAACAACAGTGTCTCCTCAACAACCGATCAGCGAAAGTTTCTGTGTGAGGGCCTGTGCCTGGTTAATGCACCCATGCTCATTGATGTTCATCAGCGACGAAGGTTGGAACTTGCCCGTCAGTATCGCAACTGGACGTCCCTGAGTGGTGTCAAAAATCATTTTTCGATGAATCATGTTTTATACTCCATCGTACAGATTCTCGTTTTCTTGTACAGACCTGCAACAATCGTCGGAAGGTCCGTACGGGAGGAGAGGACGTTATGGTCTGGGGGATATTTTCGTGCGTTCTCTGGGTGACCTCGTCACCCAGGAAAGCAAAGTGGGTCAACACAAGTATGCGAGGGTCACTCCAAAAGAAAT
Organism: Schistocerca nitens; assembly: GCF_023898315.1. Classification (NCBI taxonomy): domain Eukaryota; kingdom Metazoa; phylum Arthropoda; class Insecta; order Orthoptera; family Acrididae; genus Schistocerca; species Schistocerca nitens. The sequence continues at coordinate 342,331,164 of NC_064619.1, forward strand.
GCACAATATTTTTGTAAAAATACAGTTTTCATTCTGCATGTGTGGAAGTTTTACAGTATATAGATACATCCTTCCCGCTTGTTTTCAAACTGTTCCCGTGAGCAGCGCCGTCACAGCATGTCTTCAAGATGGCTGCTACACTTGACGTTCGTCAGAAGCAACGTACTGTCATACAATTCCTGTGCTGTGAAAACGAGACAGTGGGAAACATCCACAAGACGTTGAAAAAGTATGGAGATGCTGCTGTCGATCGCAGTACAGTTAGTCGGTGGGCAAGCAGGTTACGTGTGAAAGCGGGCACGGCAATACTGATGATTGTCTATGCAGCGGAAGGCCTCGTACTGCACACACTCCAGACAATGTGCAGAGAGTTAACGAATTGGTGACTGCTGACAGACACATCACAGTTAACGAATTGTCACGCTACGTTGGGATAGGGGAAGGAAGTGTTTGCAGAATACTGAAAGTGTTGGCGTTAAAAAAGGTTTGTGCCTGGTGGGTTCCCAGGATGTTGACTATGGCTCACAACCAAACAATAAAAACCATATGCAGCGACCTTTTGGAACAGTACGAGAATGGTGGAGATGAATTTCTTGGAAGAATTGTGACAGGTGATGAAACATGGCTCCATAATTTTTCACCAGAGACGACGAGGCAATCAGTGGAGTGGCATCATGCAAATTCGCCCAAGAAAAAAAATTCAAAACCACACCTTCTGCTGGAAAAGTTATGGCTACGGTGTCTTTCGATTCTGAAGGACTCTTGCTTGTGGACATAATGCCAAGTGGAACCATCATAAATTCTGATGCATATGTGACGACACTGAAGGAACTTCAAGCTCGACTGAGTCGTGATAGACCACATCGGCAAAAGCAGGATGTTTTGCTGTTGCACGACAATGCACGGCCACATGTCAGTCAAATAACCACGGAAGCGATCACAAAACTCGGATGGACAACACTGAAACACCCGCCTTACAGTCCTGACCTGGCTCCATGTGACTATCATATCTTTGGGAAACTGAAAGACTCTCTTCGTGGAACAAGGTTTGAAGATGATAACTCCCTTGTGCACGCTGCCAAACAGTGGTTCCAACAGGTTGGTCCAGAATTTTACCGTGCAGGTATACAGGCGCTGGTTGCAAGATGGCGTAAGGTAGTTGAGAGAGATGGAAATTATGTGGAGAAATGAAAATATTTTCCCTAAAGGATGTATCTACACACTGTAAAAATTTCAAACATTTATATTAAAAGATGGATTTTTAAAAAAGTAGTGTGCATTCCTTTTTGAGTGACGCTCGTATGTCTCTATATTTGAGGACCATGTCCACTCTACATACAATTACTCTTTCCTTGGCACAATGACGTCTACCAGTGCGACAATTGGCGTGTGAGACAGGTCGCAATATAAGTGTGTGGTTCGAAGAGCACCAGTATGGGTTTCCTGTACTTCTTCGCCACCAAATTCCATGGGTTTAAACACAATCGAGAATCTGTGGGAACACCTCGATCTAGCTGTTAGCGCCAAGGACCCTCAACCGAGAAACGTAGTGCGACTGGCGACGGCACTGCAGTCTGCACGGCTCCAGATGTCTGTCAGTACTTTCCAGAACCTCACTGGCCCTCTTCCTGCACGTCCGCGCTGCAAAAGTTGCTTACTCAGGCTTTTGGCAGGTGTTCACATTAAAGTGACTGGACCGTGTAAGTCTCACCCTATTATAATATCCAGGGGACCGTCATGAATCGCGGTGAATAGTATGTAATTATTGTCTCGAATAAAGGTGTCATTTATGTTTATATCATTACGTATTTCTTTCAGTTAGCTTATGTACTATACTGTAGCAATTCTCTGCATGTATGGCCCGAATTTCATCGAGCTATTTTCTGTGCAGTGACACGTCACACGAAACTTGCTTTCGCCCGGAAGTCTTGCACACCAGTCTTGCTGTGCAGCTTGCCCGTCGGTGGTATGAAGTAACGGGAACCGAAACGTATATGCAGAGACCTACGTTGTAGGAGGAATTGTCAAACACCTTCATTAGGACTTCCTCTAATTTCAAGGTGAACTCTGAAGTGTAATTGCTCGGTAACTGTATATTAAGGTCGGGCATGTGGGGGACGCGGACAATTAGCGCTGGCGCACGATCCGCGGATGGTCCGGCGATGCGTAAGAGGCGCGCCGGGGCACGCGGGCGGCCGGCAGGTGCCGCGCTCTTTGCAACTGGCGCGCAGGTCCCGCCAGGGTCATTGTACGGCCCGACACGCGACTCCTGCGCCGCTTCCGCTGCGGAAGTCCGCGCCGCATGCACGTAAATTGCCGGCCGAGGTGACGACCTAGCGACGTCTCCTCCCCCGCACATCTGCGCTCGCCGGACCCCGGGTCAGCCTACTTTCTACTGTGGAGACGGCTAGCTGCTCGGGCGGCTCGCACTAATCACCGGGCGACTGCTGGCGCTCTCTTCCTAAATGCCGTTCTCGTTGTCGGGTTCCGTTTGAAGACCGGTTTGATGCGGCTACTCAAGCCAAGTCTACCCTATGATAGTTCCTTCATCTTTGCGAAACTATTGCAGATTACCTGAACCTGCCTGCTACATTCATCTTTCTCTCCAATTTTTCCTTCCCACACCTCCCTCCGGTACAAAATTGACTATTTATCGATAGCTCACGGTGTATCCTATCAACCGATGTACTCTTTTAACCGAGTTGTGCGACAAATTTCATATTCCCCGATTTAATTCAGTACCTCTTCATTAGTTAGCCGATCTACGCATCTAGTCTTCAACATTCTTCTGTACAATCATATTTCGAACTCCTATGATCTGCCTGTCTGAACTGCTTGCGTTCACGCTTCACTCCCGGCAAGGCTACATTATACATAAGCACACACTACGAAAAAAGAGAAAAGACGTATCACGAAGGAATTACCTGAATAGGATGGAAATCGTTAAATTCTGACGTAGCACTCTGTCGTCAGGCCACAAGTAGCCTATTGGGACCATCCGACCGCCGTGTCATCCTCAATGACGATGCAGATAGGAGAGGTGTGTGGTCAGCACATCGCTCTCCTAGTCGTTATGATGGTTTTCTGTGACCAGAGCCGCTACTGTTCGGTCGAGTAGTTCCTCAATTGGCATCACGGGGCTGAGTGAACCCCGAAAAATAGCAACAGCGCATGGCGGGCCGGACGGTCAACCATCCAAGTGCCGGCCGCACCCAACAGCGCTTAACTTCGGTGAACTGACGGGAACCGGTGTATCCACTGCGGCAAGACCGTTGCAAATGTGATGTACATGTACACATAAACAAACGATTGCAATTTCAGAAAAACTAGATGATTTATTCAACGGAAAGAGCTTCACAAATTCAGCAAGTCAGTAACGCGATGGTTCACCTCTGGCTCTTTTGTTGTTGTTGTTGTGGTCTTCAGTCCTGAGACTGGTTTGATGCAGCTCTCCATGCTACTCTATCCTGTGCAAGCTTCTTCATCTCCCAGTATCTACTGCAACCTACATCCTTCTGAATCTGCTTAGTGTATTGATCTCTTGGTCTCCCTCTACGATTTTTACCCTCCACGCTGCCATCCAATGCTAAATTTGTGATCCCTTGATGCCTCAAAACATGTCCTACCAACCGATCCCTTCTTCTAGTCAAGTTGTGCCACAAACTTCTCTTCTCCCCAATCCTATTCAATACCTCCTCATTAGTTACGTGATCTACCCACCTTATCTTCAGCATTCTTCTGTAGCACCACATTTCGAAAGCTTCTATTCTCTTCTTGCCCAAACTAGTTATCGTCCATGTTTCACTTCCATACATGGCTACACTCCATATAAATACTTTCAGAAACGACTTCCTGACACTTAAATCTATACTCGATGTTAACAAATTTCTCTTCTTCAGAAACGATTTCCTTGCCATTGCCAGTCTACATTTTATATCCTCTTTACTTCGACCATCATCAGTTATTTTACTCCCTAAATAGCAAAACTCCTTTACTACTTTAAGTGTCTCATTTCCTAATCTAATCCCCTCAGCATCACCCGATTTAATTTGACTACATTCCATTATCCTCGTTTTGCTTTTGTTGATGTTCATCTTATATCCTCCTTTCAAGACACTGTCCATTCCGTTCAACTGCTCTTCCAAGTCCTTTGCTGTCTCTGACAGAATTACAATGTCATCGGCGAACCTCAAAGTTTTTACTTCTTCTCCATGAATTTTAATACTTACTCCGATTTTTTCTTTTGTTTCCTTTACTGCTTGCTCAATATACAGATTGAATAACATCGGGGAGAGGCTACAACCCTGTCTCACTCCTTTCCCAACCACTGCTTTCCTTTCATGCCCCTCGACTCTTATAACTGCCATCTGGTTTCTGTACAAATTGTAAATAGCCTTTCGCTCCTTGTATTTTACCCCTGCCACCTTCAGAATTTGAAAGAGAGTATTCCAGTTAACGTTGTCAAAAGCTTTCTCTAAGTCTACAAATGCTAGAAACGTAGGTTTGCCTTTTCTTAATCTTTCTTCTTAGATAAGTCGTAAGGTTAGTATTGCCTCACGTGTTCCAACATTTCTACGGAATCCAAACTGATCTTCCCCGAGGTATTTTTCTACCAGTTTTTCCATTCGTCTGTAAAGAATTCGCGTTAGTATTTTGCAGCTGTGACTTATTAAACTAATAGTTCGGTAATTTTCACATCTGTCAACACCTGCTTTCTTTGGGATTGGAATTATTATATTCTTTTTGAAGTCTGTGGGTATTTCGCCTGTCTCATACATCTTGCTCACCAGATGGTAGAGTTTTGTCATGACTGGCTCTCCCAAGGCCATCAGTAGTTCTAATGGAATGTTGTCTACTCCCGGGGCCTTGTTTCGACTCAGGTCTTTCAGTGCTCTGTCAAACTCTTCACGCAGTATTATATCTACCATTTCATCTTCATCTACATCCTCTTCCATTTCCATAATATTGTCCTCAAGTACATCGCCCTTGTATAAACCCTCTATATACTCCTTCCACCTTTCTGCCTTCCCTTCTTTTCTTAGAACTGGGTTGCCATCTGAGCTCTTGATATTCATACAAGTGGTTCTCTTCTCTCCATAGGTCTCTTTAATTTTCCTGTAGGCAGTATCTATCTTACCCCTAGTGAGACAAGCCTCTACATCCTTACATTTGTCCTCTAGCCATCCCTGCTTAGCCATTTTGCACTTCCTGTCAATCTCATTTTTGAGACGTTTGTATTCCTTTTTGCCTGCTTCATTTACTGCATTTTTATATTTTCTCCTTTCATCAATTAAATTCAATTTTTCTTCTGTTACCCAAGGATTTCTAGTAGCCCTCGCCTTCTTACCTACTTGATCCTCTGCTGCCTTCACTACTTCATCCCTCAGAGCTACCCATTCTTCTTCTACTGTATTTCTTTCCCCCATTCCTGTCAATTGTTCCCTTATGCTCTCCCTGAAACTCTCCACAACCTCTGGTTCTTTCAGTTTATCCAGGTCCCATCTCCTTAAATTCCCACCTTTTTGCAGTTTCTTCAGTTTCAATCTGCAGTTCATAACCAATAGATTGTGGTCAGAATCCACATCTGCCCCTGGAAATGTCTTACAATTTAAAACCTGGTTCCTAAATCTCTGTCTTACCATTATATAATCTATCTGATACCTTTTAGTATCTCCAGGATTCTTCCAGGTATACAACCTTCTTTTATGATTCTTGAACCAAGTGTTAGCTATGATTAAGTTATGCTCTGTGCAAAATTCTACAAGGCGGCTTCCTCTTTCATTTCTTCCCCCAATTCATATTCACCTACTATGTTTCCTTCTCTCCCTTTTCCTACTATCGATTTCCAGTCACCCATGACTATTAAATTTTCGTCTCCCTTCACTACCTGAATAATTTCTTTTATCTCGTCATACATTTCATCAATTTCTTCATCATCTGCAGAGCTAGTTGGCATATAAACTTGCACTACTGTAGTAGGCATGGGCTTTGTGTGTATCTTGGCCACAATAATGCGTTCACTATGCTGTTTGTAGTAGCTAACCCGCACTCCTATTTTTTTATTCATTATTAAACCTACTCCTGCATTACCCCTATTTTATTTTGAATTTATAACCCTGTAATCACCTGACCAAAAGTCTTGTTCCTCCTGCCACCGAACTTCACTAATTCCCACTATATCTAACTTTAACCTATCCATTTCCCTTTTTAAATTTTCTAACCTACCTGCCCGATTAAGGGATCTGACATTCCACGCTCCGTTCCGTAGAATGCCAGTTTTCTTTCTCCTGATAACGACGTCCTCTTGAGTAGTCCCCGCCCGGAGATCCGAATGGGGGACTATTTTACCTCCGGAATATTTTACCCAAGAGGACGCCATCATCATTTAATCATACAGTAAAGCTGCATGCCCTCGGGAAAAATTACGGCTGTAGTTTCCCCTTGCTTTCAGCCGTTCGCAGTACCAGCACAACAAGGCCGTTTTGGTTAATGTTACAAGGCCAGATCAGTCAATCATCCAGACTGTTGCCCCTGCAACTACGGAAAAGGCTGCTGCCCCTCTTCAGGAACCACATGTTTGTCTGGCCTCTCAACAGATACCCCTCCGTTGTGGTTGCACCTACGGTACGGCCATCTGTATCGCTGAGGCACGCAAGCCTCCCCACCAACGGCAAGGTCCATGGTTCATGGGGCTTATGGCTCTTATATAAGCAGATATCCGGCTCGACGTTGGCTGACAGAGCTGTTGGATGTCCTAGTGATGGATAGCGTGCCAAATTCTATCAAGCTGGCCCTGCCCATAATGCTCCACACGTTCTCGGTTGGAGAGAGATCAGGCGACCTTGCTGGCGAAGATCGGCAATCGCGAAGACAGAGAGCGTAGACTGTCGCCTTGTGCCGGTAGGTATTATTTTGCTGAAAAGTAAGCCCAGGATAAATGGCCGTGAAGGGCGTAGAATATCTTCCAAATACCGCTGTGCTGTAAGGGTGCCGCTGATGACAACCGAAGTGTTCCTGCCGTGAAAAGAGGTGGCACCTCAGACCATCACTCCCGATTGTGGGGCCGTCTGGCGAACGACTGTCAGATTGGTATCCGACCACAGTGTGGGGCGTCGCCGGACTCGTTTCGCTGGTCATCGGGGCTCAGTTCGATGCAGGACTCATCACTGACGACAGTTCCACGCAGTCAATAAGATTCCGAGCCGAAGACATGCCTGGAGAAACCCCTGAGAGCGGCGGGATATACCAGTCTGACTGCCGCCCACCATATAGCTCGACAGCCATTTCTTTTCGTGGCAGGACTCCTTTCGTTTTCATATGCGGCATCCTTGCAGCACAGCGATACGTCGACGATATTCCCCCCCCCCCCCCCCCCCCTGCCATTCTGTTGCCCTTCGTGGCTTCCTAGTCTTACATTTCAGCAAAATAATGCCAGCCTGTACACAGCCAGAGTTTCTACTGTTTGTCTTCGTGCTTTTCATCCCTATCTTGACCAGCAAGGTTGCAAAATTTCTCCCCAAATGAGAATGTTTGGAGCATTATGGGCAGGGTCTTCCCACTATCTCAGGATTTGACGATCTCTAGCGCAGAAGTGGACAGAATTTGGCACGATATTCCTGAGGAAGACATCCAACATTTTGTCCTCAAGGTCTCTTCGCGAGATATACGTAGGAGGCAGCAATATACTGATTGACTCCTTATGTTCTCGAGACTTCAACAAAAGCCCGTACCGAGCTACTGAGCGTCTCTCCTGCAGAGTCTTCCACTGGAGTTTATCTATCATCTCCGTAACGCTTTCGCGATTACTAAATGATCCTGTAACGAAGCTCGCTGCTCTCCGTTGGATCTTCTCTATCTCTTCTATCAACCCTATCTGGTACGGATCCCACACTGCTGAGCAGTATTCAAGCAGTGGGCGAACAAGTGTACTGTAACCTACTTCCTTTGTTTTCGGATTGCATTTCCTTAGGATTCTTCCAATGAATCTCAGTCTGTCATCTGCTTTACCGACGATCAACTTTATATGATCATTCCATTTTAAATCACTCCTAATGCGTACTCCCAGATAATTTATGGAATTAACTGCTTCCAGTTGCTGACCTGCTATATTGTAGCTATTGACTTTTTCAACTTGTGAAGCACTTTCTCTTTAATAGATCATCCAGTTTTTTTACGAAAGTGTAATCACTTCTTTGTCTGTATATGTACATCACATCTACGGCGTTCCGCCTCATTCGGACAGTTTCTTCGTGGCGAATTTTTTTGTTCCAATGAGTTCTTCGAAAGCTCCTATTCTCTTGCTGTCTGACCCGCTTATCGTCCACGTTTCACTTGCGGACTAGTCGCACTCCAATAATGACTTGCTAACATTTAGTGTCTCGTTTCCTGAAACGCTTTTCTTGCTATTGTCAATCTGGATTTTATACGTAGCGATATCAGGAAGTATGTTACACAGTCATGTCGTCCCACGCTAAGAGCATTGCGCAACAAGGATGATGCAGTGTCAGAGAAAGAGTACGTGTTCCGTGCTTCCTGCAGACAAAGTTCTGGTGCGTTACGGATAACAGGTGCATCACAGTGTGCAGTTGATTGCCATAGAAACTGAAAACGTACTCCAAATTAGAAGTACGAGGGACAGCATGATTCTTCTGGGGACAACGTCTAAACTGCAGACGAATTCACCGTCAAAATCTGGTGGTATGTGGACCGAATGCAGTGTCCAGTCATAGTGAAACGATGACAACAACTTGATCGAGGCCGCACAGACATGGGTGACGCTGATCGGGAAGTCCAGGCCTAGCATTACGGTGTCGCTTTGACTCTAATTAGGTGCGAGTTAGTCTGCGATGTATCTGTCTTTAATGATTAGCGGTGAACTCAGTTACTGTTTTCCAGCAGTCTTTCAATATACTAAATTTCATATAGCGAGCTTACCTGTCGCTATACTGCGGACTCGAGTAACTTTTAACCACTTACTGAAATCTCTGTTGATTCATCGCGGACGCGGGACAATGGCCGGTCAGATATTTACCAAAGAAAAATTACCAAAAAGCCGTGTGTTTACAGAAGTTGTTATTTTATTTGGCGACTTGACAAGTCTTCGAAGTGCGCGCTCCATAAAAAATTCACGGAATCAAGGTGTTGACAGTTTCAATTATGCACACGTCGACGTAACTGATTATCTGTACATGTAATGCATATGGGCTTGAAGATGGCATTGATGAGAAGCCGAAACTGGTCGTCTAAATAACAACTTCTGAAAACATACGGCTGTTTGGTTATTTTTCTTTGGCCAATAAAAAAGATACTGAAATAATTTGTTTCATCAGTCTTTGAGCTTATGTGGACATTTAAAGACAATGAACTTTTATTAGTGAAAACTGAAACATAGTAGTTGTGGGTTATCAATTCACGTAATTTGCACCTGGATACTACCTAGAGGTTAATTGTCTTACTGGTTAATGGCATCAGGAGCAATTTTGTTTCAGTATTTAAATTACTAATGCACGCGGGAAAGAGAAGCTGAACTTATCATCCACGGTGAAGGCAACGAGAGCCATCGGATTTAATTTTCAGCCCAGCAACATATTTTTTCCCCACACTGTTGCAATACCCTGAAGTATTCCTGTAAGCACATAATAACAGCCCGATACGTATCTGACCTCTGGCAATGTGCCCTGCCAGGCTTATTCATCGAACTTTTTTTTCTCTGCACGAAATTCGTCTGTTTCATCAGGTCGTACAGTTCTTTGTTGTTTCTAGGTCTCAAGATGTTCTCTTTGCGGATTAGTCGAAAGATCTTTCTCGTGATTTTCTGTTCAAAGATGAATATCTTATCTTCATTTGAGAGGTGGCATGAGCCCCCTCTCATATTTCTATCTTACGATTCTCCTCTCTAAATGCATGCGGTGGAAAGTTGCTATTCCTTCACACGCGGACTTCCCACGCAGCGTCTCTCGTCACCCACGTGGTCCGGTGACAGGCGGGCTCCGCTGATCTCGAGAGGGTTAAGCCGACGGGTGTGAGGGAGTCGAGTGAATGCTTTCCAGACGCCGACATTGTCAAGATACACGCCCGCAGGGGCCTGAAGTAGCGGCTGGGCTAGAGGTTCCGTTACTTCGCAGAAACTTAGCGAAAACACTTTCTGGCGGGTTACCAGCGAGGCGTGGGAATGACTTGTGTACCCAGGCAGTTGTGGCGGGAAAATTCCCGCGCTTTCTGCAAAATAGTAACTGTGATTGGCTTGCTCAGGGCATAGCTCCGTGACTTAGCAAAATCAGCGCAGAAATTGGCGCCAAGAATCTCCATTGGTAGAATGATAGTGCTCTGGCAATAGAGTGGAATTTTCCGCCGGTTTTCGAGTTGCTGATTGGAACGTTTAACCACGGCCACTGTCGTGGGGGCGGGAATGTTGTGTGTTCGGCCTGTACAGGTGCTCTGGGTAGTCGGCTCTCGCCTTTCGGTCGAAGTAGGTTACGAGACTGAGCTCTCGCTGCTCTGGACAGCCTGCTTTCCGTTGGCTGTCTAATATACTTTTATTTAATTGTAACTGTTTGACGAAGTTGCTGAAGTTTCGACTTCAACATAACTTTCCGAGTACAGTTGGCAACTGAGCGTTCTGCGTACAAGCGGCCTATGTTGTCTGTCTTGAGCAGTTTTGGCTAAAGTTGACTGTATCGGAGTTACAGTGTGACTTCGCTTGTTAAAATCAATCACTGTACCGTCAGTGATTGTGTGGCGAGCCTTCTTCGTCTCCCTCAGAGGCGCATTTGTATTGCTAGGAAGTCTTTAGTCTGGAACAACCAAACCAAGATAATTCGTTTCGGGCTATACTCGCGACATTATCATCACCACGACAGGACGTCGAAGCAACCAGCCATCGCCTCCGGTACGCCAGACCGTGTTCTGGCAGTTAAGAAGACAGTTTGGTATGTATGTCCGCAGCACCGGCAGATAGGATTTTCCTAGGTGATAATCAGAGCTCAGCAGAGCGCGCCGGTTCGTCTTTTTCTAACTTTGTTCTGTCTTGGGTAGCAGCAATTAATGTTGGGTTAGCTGTGTGTCTCTCTTAAGATTTGAGTGGCAAGGAATTGGCTCCACATACCACTTCGTCATAAACCTCACAATCTAGTTTAGGGACAACTTCACCTTCACAGCGTTTGTTGGAGTATCCAATTTGAGCCAATTGATGTGTTATAAATGTTTCATGTGTTTTTGTTTATTATTTTGTGTTTAGTCTTAATAAATCATATTGTTATTTTGGACAGAACTTTCATTCTGTTAATCGGTAGAGCAACCCTATCATTTCTCACTACGTTAATGAAACCTTCCTTTATTTAACTTATTAATCAAATTAAATTATTGCAGGTGCCAAACTCTTTTCTACTCCACTTGCAGGGTTGATTACAGTCAGTTCGCGTATATTTTTTTAATCCATGTGCAACAGCAAAAGTCGGAGTTAGAATAGGGGGGGGGGGGGGGCTTAGAGCATCATTTACATATGTAGATTCTAGAAGAATTTAGTGTTAAATACACTGCTAGCCCCAGCACCTCGCACATTTTCTCTTTCTTCCTTCCTCTCTATTTTTAGTGTATAGGGTTTGTGTCCCACGTAAGAACAGTAGTACTGCCACTGAATTATAGCCTTTATCTCTGGTCCTAACTGATAAATTTTTCGATGACATTATATGCTTCAGAGTGAAATAAGTCTTACACCCATTAAAAATACGTTGATTAATTTCTTGTTTTACGTTACCACGCCTGTTGAATCAGATGCCAACAAGTTAAAAATTTTCGACTCTGGTGAGGTGAGCAAACGTAAATTTAAGAGGAATACACCTCTACTTCCCTACTTAAATGAATTCACAGTTCATAATAGCCATTCAGTAAGTTCGGCAGTAAGTTCTGCATTTCTTCGTAATAACGAAATAAGTGTATTTTGGCTAACTTAAGATAGTAAGTATAAAATACGTTGCTAATAGTACTTGAAAGTGTGCAAAAGTCACCAAATGAACCACTGAGATGTATGGTGCGATGTAACTCTGTTTAGCCATTATGTGTGTCCAGGTAGCACACAAGTTTCCATTGAGCATTAAAGAAAAAAAAATGCGATCTCTTTGTTTAGATGGACACATTTTCGTAACGCAAAACTATTCCTTATCAACGTTAGGGTGAAAATATTGTTATAAATTGAGATATAAAAAAATATTATCCTCTTTCCGTAAGATTCAGATCAGTTAAATATTTATTTTATTTCTTTTTTTTACGGAAATGAATTATTGTTGGAATGTTCTGTTCCTCATATATCTGATAACATTAAAATACAACACGTTATTTTCTGTGAGACAGAACTGTCAGCTGAAGAGTAGCGACGGTGTGAATATTTATCTCAACCAATTAAGATAAAGGCGTATTGACTAGGCGCTTTACTGGAGAGCGAGCGCTATGCGATGATTAATTTGTGTACCCGCAGCCGTTATTATTTATAACCTTCTGCTCTCGACATTCCTTTTCAGACATAATTAATTGTATAGATTTTGTTTGAAGTCTGGTTTGAAATATCACGTGCCGCCAGTTTCTCAACAGCGAGACATTTTATGTCGATAATGACGTTCTAGCCAGCCATCCGTCATTATTAATAGCGCTGTCTGTCGGGCGATTCCTTGCACAGAATAATTAATGCTCGAAAATTACCTATTCACTCTACGCTGCTGGAAGTTTCGTAGCCTGCTTTACACATTCTCGTGGAGCGCATGCATGCAGTAGCCCAAATATGAAAGATTGTTGATTTCAGTCCCCAGTAATCGGACTGCATTCTCTCGCCGCAAGTGTGCTCTTTTGGTGGGAGGAGCTTTGTTACCGCAGCGTTAGGCGAATTTTCACGGAAATGTTTCCGACAAATGCACTCAGTTTCAGAACATCATCTGCTTGAAGCATTTACATTCAAACCTGTTTCAAACTGTCAGATCCATTCATTGTTGGTTTTTGTTTCCGACCTTTGACGTATCCGCTTTGCGAAAGCCCCAATAACAGAAGAAGCCAATTTCCAGTTCATGCTTTCTTCTACATTTTTCCTTACTAGTAAGGACCCCATATTCCAACACCATACATGCCTAGTGATACACCTGTAGTCTAACTTTAAAATTGTTTCCTTCCTCATCTTAAAGTACTACTTATTGTACTAAATATTATGCTAAATTTAACACAGCCAACACAATCGCTCTTATGAAACACAACTAGCTCTTTATTCTCATGAACTAATGAATGCTGTTGACAGGGGATGTCAAACTGATTCCATATTTTTACATTTCCAGAAGTGTTTTGACCCCATGAATTGATGACACGTCAGGCTGGTAACAAGGTTTCTACGAACTTTTACGTTTACTCTTCAATTGGTTTTGCTAGGATGGGTAGGATGTCTGCCTGCTGAGTGCTGACGCAGTTCGCGAACAGTTGAATATGGTTTTTGCTTTTTGCTGCGATCAGTCGCTTTCAGGCACCGCCTTGGGGTGTAGCGGTGGCGAAGATTCTGGAATGTCGCATGAGACACCTCAGGCGTCTCTTGTTTCGTCCAGGGGCTCTACTGCCGAGGCATCTTCTAGTGTACCCGACGCAGTAGACCCGCAGGGTTGAGTAGTGGGTAGTAACGCGTTTGCGTCGCTTGCGGCGGAGAGCCAATGTGGAGGCTGGCCGTATGGTCTCTATTGTTCACCCTGTGAGTGAGCAGGTGGCCGTTCCTTCAGCACGGTCCGAGCAGAAACACGCGGGTAACAGTTCGGTAGTTTTTGGGAGCTCCAATGTTAGACGCGTTATGGAGCCTATTAGGAAGATAGCGTCCAGGACTGGAAAGGAAATCAATGTGCAGTCAGTATGTCTGCCTCCGAGATGTGGAGACGGCCTGGCCTGTGGCTATCGAGCGTACAGGGTGCAGTCGTCTGCAAGTTCCGCCTCAAGTAGGCACAAACGACGCCTGTCGCATAGGTTCTGAGGCCATCCTCAGTTCTTACACTCGGCTGTCGGAGGTGGAGAAGACTGTTGGCCTTGCACACGGGGTGCAAGCAGAGCTCGCAATTTGCAACATCGTTCCCAACGTTGATCAAGATCCTTTGGTTTGGAGCTGAGTGGAGAGTCTCAGCCAAAAGCTTCGTCGTCTCTGCGATGGTCTTTGCTGCATATTTCTGGACCTGCATTATCGGGTGGGGATTTGTAGCACTCCCCTTGATATGTCAGGGTGCACTACATAAAGGAGCAGCTACTCGGGTACCAGAGTACTTGTGGAGTGCGCATGGGGGTCTTCTACGCTAGGCGGTACTCTGAGGTGCTCTCATGAACACTGCCAGTCGATACGCATGTAGGGAAATCAGGCCGCGTTCAGAGTAAAGACAGTTAGACTGTAAAGTTTTTATCAGTAAGCTGTCGAAGTGTTCGTTTCCCTAATTTACCGCCCTCCAGGAAAGTTCTCAACCTTAAATTATTCTTGAGACTGAGAGCTGGCTAAAACGCGAAGCAAAAGGCTCTGAGATATTTAGCGAGTCGTGGAATGTTCATCGAAAGACAGGTTAGACGCTGTAGGAGGGAGACTGTTCATTGATGTCGACAAAATATTGTCTCGATTGAGGTTGAAATTGATTGTCATAGTGAACCTATATCTAGTCGGGCGTAACAGGTCCACGTGAAACCAAAATAACTGTTAGATGTTTCCACTGACCACCCGACTCCACAGTGACAGATCTAGAGTCATTCAAAGAAAGTCTATGGTCAGTTACGCGTGAATAAACAAATCATGCAATACTAATTGGTGGTGACTTCAACCTATCGTGTATAGACTGGAACGTGTATGAATGCATTGGAGGGAGTACAGGCAGACAGCCTTATGAAGCACTTTTGAACACATTTTCCGAAAACTGCCTTGAGCAGCAAGTTCTGCAGTCCACACGTAGCGGAAGTATCTTGGACCTTCGAGCTACAAGCAGGCCGGGCCTTATCGATGGTGTCAGTATAGAGACAGGGATTAGTGATCATGATATCATCGTAGCGACTGTGGTTACGAAAGTTAATAAATCAGTCAAGAATGCTAGGATAGTTTTTCTGCTACAAAGAGCAGATAAATAATTGTTAGTATCTCATTTAGACAATGAACTGCAATCATTTAGTCCCGGAGTAATGGACTTAGGAGAATTATGGGCAAAGTTTAAACAGACTGTTAATCGTTCTCTGGACAAGTATGTGCGTAGCAAGTGGACTAAGGACGTTAAAAGACCCGCCGTGGTTTAATGAAGAAATTCGGAAGATGCTGAGGAAAAAGACGCCGTTGCACTTTCGGTTCAAAAGAGGACGCGCAAATGACGACAGGCAAAGTCTAGTAGAGATTCGCGGGTCTGAGAAAAGATCTATGCGCAAAGCGTACAAAAACTACTACCGTCATACCTTGGCTAAAGATCTGGGGGAGAACCCGAAAAAATTCTGGTTCTATATAAAATCGCTAAGCGGGTCTACTGCTTCCATCCATTGGTTTGCATTCATCGCGAATCTCTCGAACAGCGTAAAGTGCCAAGCGACTGGAAAAAAGCGCAGGTGATTCCAGTATATAAGAAGGGTAAAAGAATGGACCCAGAAAATTACAGACCAATATCATATTCTAAGTTCGATTATAATAACTCTCCTAGAGACCTGAATGGTAATGTACACGTATCAGCACGGCCCTAGAAAGCATCGCTCGTGTTAAAGACAACTTGCTCTTTTCTCACATGACATACTGCGAACTATGGATGAAAGGTAACAGGAAGATTCCATATTTCTAGGTTTGCAAAAAGCATTCCACATGGTATCCCACTACAGACCGTTAATGAACATACGTGCGTGAGGAATAGGCTCCCAGAGATGTAACTGGCTCGAAGACTTAAGTAACAGAACCCAGTATGTTGCCCTTGACGGCGAGTGTTCATCGGAGACAGGGATAAGATCAGTAGTGCCCCAGGACCGTTGCTATTTTCTATATACATAAATGATCTGGCAGAGAGGGTGGACAGCAATCTGCGATTGTTCGCTGATTATGCTGTAGTGTACTGGAAGGTGTCGAAAATAAGTGACTGTACGGTGATAGAAGATGACCTAACAAAATTTCTAGTTGTGCGATGAATGTCAGCTGGCTCATTCTGTATAAGAATGTAAGTTAATGCGGATGAGTAGGGAAAACAAACCCGTAATGTTCGGATGCAGCATTAGTAGTGTTCTGCATGACAGTCAGGCTGTAGAGGTACCTGGTGGTAACGTTGTGAAATGATATTAAATCGAACGAGCATTTGAGGATTGTGGTAGGGAAGGCGAATTGTCGACTTCGGTTTACCGGGAGAATTTTATGAAAGTGTAGTTCATCTGTGAAGGAGACCGAATATAGGACGCTACTGCGACCTGTTCTTGACTACTGCTCGTGTGTTTGGGATCCGCACCAGGACGGACTGAAACAAGACACCGAAGCAATTCCGACCGAACTGCTAGATTTGTTACCGGTAGGTTCGATTAGCACGCAAGTGTTGCGGATATGCTTCCGGAGTTCAAGTGGGAATCTGTGGACGGAAGAAGAGATTCATTGCGAAGAACTCTACTGACAAAGTTTAGAGAACCGGCATTTGAAGCTGACTGCAGAACGATCCTACAGCCGCCAACATAAATTTCGCGTAGGGACCATGGAAATAAGATAAGAGAAATTAAGGCTAATACGGAGACACATAGACAGTCGTTTTTCCCTTACTGTATCCGCAGAGTGGAAGAGGAAAGAAAACGGCTAGCTGTATAGGGTACCTCCGCTTGCGGAGAATGTACAGTATGTAGACGTAGATGCACATCACAAGCGACTTCTAATCAAATTGCATGCCTGTGGATTATCGTCTCAGCTGTGGGACTGGATTCGTGATTTCCTGTTAGGAAGGTCACAGTTCATAGTAATTGACAGAAAGTCGTCGAGAAAACAGAAGTAGTATCTGACACCCCCCAAGGAAGTGTTATAAGCCCTCTGCTCTTCCTGATCTGATTGTACGCAGAAGCTGCTGTCATTTATCGCCTTATAAAGTCATTAGACAATCAAAACAAATTGCTAAACGATTTGCATATGATGCGAAAAATGACAGTTGACTCTAAGTAACGAAAAGTGTGAAGTCATCACATGGGTAGCTAAAGGAATCCACTAAATTTCGGTTACACGATAAATCACACAAATCTAAAGGCTGTAAATTCAACTAAATACTTATGAATTGTAGATACGAATAACTTAGGTTGGAACGATGACATAGATAATGTTGTGGGTAAATACAAACCAAAGATTGCGATCTACTGGTAGGACACTTACAAGATGCAACAGGTCTACTAAAGAGACTGCTTATGCTACGCTTGTATTTCCTCTTCTGGAGTATGCTGTGCGGTGTGGGATCCGCATCAGACAGGATCGACGGAGGACATCGAAAAAAAGTTCAAAAAAGGGGAGCTGGTTTTGTGCTATCGTAAAATAGGGGAGGAAACACCACGGATATGAAACCTGAATTGGGGTGACAATCACTATAACAAAGATGTTGTTCTTTGCCGCAGGATCTTCTCATAAAATTTCAATCACCGGCTTCCTCCTCAGAGTGTAAAAATACTTTGCTGGCGCCCACCTACATAGGGAGGAGTGATCATCATAATAAAAGAAGATAAATTAGAGCTCTCACAGAGAATTAAGTTCGTTTTTCCCGCGTCCTGTTCGAATTTTAGATACATATGTAGATGTAGGTTTTGTATTAAATACCAATTTCTTCACAATTCGCTTCCATAGCTGAGTGGTAGCCAGCACGGTAGCTCAGCGTGTTCGGTCAGAGAGCTGGATGGTCTCTGTAATAAAAAAAAAAAACTGAGTGAAAGGCTCAACAACGAATTCAACGGATGTCATATGACGTCCGTACAACCACATTTAGCGAACAAAAACGAACAAAATGAAAAAAAGAAGAAAAAAATGGTCATTTCGGCTGACTGCCGTGCGAGGGATCCAGGTTCAATTCCTGATAACGCCAGAGATTTTTTTTTTTTTTTTTGTGGGAGGACTGGTACGGGGTACACTCAGCCTCGTGAGGCCAACAAAGGAGCTACTCGCCCGATTGGTAGCGGTTCCAAGGTCAAAGAACTCGACGACGGCCAGGAGAATGGTGTGGTGACAGCACGCCCCTCCACACAGCATCCAATGACGTCTTGCTGCTGAGAGCTATTCAAGTTCAGTGATCCTGCCGATAGCCACACTACCATCTAGCCCTTTACAGTGAAAGTAATACGTGAATGTATACAGTTAGAACAACAAATTTGCTACAGTGAAAGTTTTTCCATCACGGATGTAATATTCATTTTCGACAGTTGATAAAAAACAAAGGGAATTTAACCAAGAAACACATTTAGATTTCACAGACTTTCCTAAATCGTTTTGACGATGATATTACAACACAGATAAAAAGTATATTGAAACGTAGGCGATGCCTCTTACATGACAGATTAGCAGCTAAACGAATCTGTGAAAACAAGACAACAGATGTTGATGGGAAGTTAGCAGATGCAGTGTCAATAAATAAAGATGTGCCGTAAGGATGCAGTTTATCTCCTACATAAAATATTTACACTGAGGTGGCAAAGGTCGTGAGATACCTCCTAATATCGTGTCTGACCTGCTTTTGCCCGGCGTAGTGCAGCAACTCGACTTGGTGTGGACTCAACGGGACGTTGGAAGTCTCCTGCAGAAGTATTGAGCCATGATGCCTCTATAACCGACCACAATTGCGAAAATATAGGCGGTGCTTGATTTTGTGCTCCATAAATATTCAATGGGATTCATGTGGGGCGAGCTGGATGGCCAAATCCTTCGCTCGAATTGTCCAGAATATTTTTCAAACCAATCGCGACTGGTGACACGGCTCATCGTTGTTTGGGAAAATGAAGTCCATGAACTGCTGAAAATGGTCTCCAGGCAACGGATCATAATAATTTCCACTGAATGGTGGTCCATTTGGACCAGAGGACAAAGTCAGTTCTACGGAAACACAGCCCACATCATTGCGGAGCTACCATAAGCCTGCACAATGTCTTGTTGACAACTTGGGTCCATGACTTCGTAGGATCTGCACCACATTCGAGTCCTACCATCAGCTTAAATCTGGATCACCTGACCACGCCACGGTTTTCCAGTTATCTGTGGTCCAACTGATGTGGTCACGAGCACAGATGAGGCCCTCCAGGCGACGTCGTGCCATTAGCAAAGGCACTCGCGTCAGTCGTCTGCTGCCACAGCCCATTAACGCCAAATTTCTGCGCACTGACCTAACACATACGTTCGTCGTACGTGCCACACTGATTTCTGCCGTTACTTAACACAATGTTTGCTTGTCCGCTAGTACTGACAACGCTACACAAACGCTGCTGCTCGTTGACGTTAAGTGAAAGCCGTCGGCCACTGCGCTGTCCATTGTGAGAGGTAATGCCTGAAATTTTGTATTCTCG
The DNA here is from genome assembly GCF_023898315.1 of Schistocerca nitens. Taxonomy (NCBI): domain Eukaryota; kingdom Metazoa; phylum Arthropoda; class Insecta; order Orthoptera; family Acrididae; genus Schistocerca; species Schistocerca nitens. The sequence continues at coordinate 342,350,673 of NC_064619.1, forward strand.
GCAAACTCCTGATACTGTGGATCTCGGAACACTGATTTCCGTAACGATTTCTGAAATGGAATGTCCCATGCTTCTTGCTCCAACTACCATTGCGCGATCAAAGTCTGCTAGCTCCGGCCGGCCGGTGTGGCCGAGCGGTTCTAGGCGCTTCAGTCTGGAACCGCAGGACCGCTACGGTCGCAGGTTCGAATCCTGCCTCGGGCATGGATGTGTGTGACGTCCTTAGGTTAGTTAGGTTTAAGTAGTTCTAAGTTCTAGGGGACTGATGACCCCAGATGTTAAGTCCCATAGTGCTCAGAGCCATTTGAACCATTTTTCTGCTAGCTCCCGTCGTGCGGCCATAATCACATCCGATACTTTTTCACATGAATCACCTGAGTACATATGACACCCCTGCCAATGCACCGCCCTTTCATACCTCGTGTACGCTATAGTGCCACCATCTGTATATGTGCATATCTCTACCCATGACTTTTTCGTCTCATTGTATACTAACGATATTGTACACAGATAGGGTTTCTTTATGTTTTGCTTTATGACGATCGCTTAAATGACTTTTGAAAAATGATTAGGGGATGACACGGCTGTCGGTCTGGCGCGTTAAAGGCCTGCATAGTGAATGAGAATGAAATGTGTGTCTTTCGTCCATTTCATCCTCATTCACTATGCAGGCCTTTCACGTGATTGGCCCGTCTAGGGCCAGAATGCGGGACTTTACTTTCTTTACAAACTTCTGGAGAGGGTAACAGTATATCAGCAAAGAGGATAAATTTGTGAATTTGTCTAAGATTTTTGTCACTAACAACCAACTTTAAGTGGACTTGAGCTGGCCAGCAAGAAGACAGATACTCTTGTTTTACTCAGCGGATTTTAAATTTACGCCATTTGTTTGGTTTATATAGAGTGTCATAACTGAGAGCGAAAACTGATACGGGTGAACGCGTACGACAGTAGAAGCAAAAAGGCTCCAGTACACGTCCGTTCGTAAATGAGCCGTCTGCGAGATAACTGCGAATGAGTGATTACTAATAACAAGAAATGTTGCCCTATTGAGTACAGGTGTATTTGAAACGTGAAGTCATGTAAGGATGTAAGACTTTTTACTGTGGTGTCACCGCCAGACACCACACTTGCTAGGTGGAAGCCCTTAAATCGGCCGCGGTCCGGTAGTATACGTCGGACCCGCGTGTCGCCACTGTCAGTGATCGCAGACCGAGCGCCGCCACACGGCAGGTCTAGAGAGACGTCCTTGCACTCGCCCCGATTGTACAGCCGACGTTCATAGGAATGGTTCACTGACAATCACGCTCTCATTTGCCGAGACAATAGTTAGCATAGCCTTCAGCTACGTCATTTGCTACGACCCAGCAAGGCGCCGTATTCAATTGATATTTATCTAATGAAGCATGTACAGTCAAGAGAGATGTTCACCAATTGTGGATTAAAGTTAAGTATTACATCAACTACGTACTTTATTTGCTACTATAATTTCCCTTAACTGTTCCAGACCTCACGCCAGTCTGCGTGTAATTAAACGCGTGCATTTCGGCCTCCTCTAGCAACACGGTGTTTGCTCTTCTGCCAACACTTCATTTACAATTATATTTTCACAGTCATATGAACAGTGATAATTTCAATCTCATGTTCTTGTTTTTATATGGTCAAGTAATAGTTTGAAGATTTGGTGAGCTGTAATTGAATTATATGAGATATATAAATAAAATGGAATTATTGACTTAGAAAGCTTTGGCCACGTTTCAGTATTTTCAGACAAGGAACAGAGTTCTCGTACACAGAAATTTATGTGTTATCAAAAAATTTCTTCTGGCCTCTTCTTGACACTTACGATTCGGGACTATCGTATTTCTGTACAATATCTCTATGAGGTGCTTGAGGACTCCTATTTTACGTATGACCTCCCAGAGCCTGATCATCAGTGCCCTACCAAAGCTTCCACATAAAACACAATGTAAGTGCTGTGATTCTGATCTCTCCTTTCCTCAACGCAATGACATGATACTTTATGAAAGCGTCACCAGAGCAGAAATACCATAAGAGAACGTAGGATGTGTCCGATGATTGGTTGCAGGTGAAGAATAAAGATCTCGGTGTACAGTTAGTGTCCAGTGTTTGGAAGGCTGTTTTCTACGTACTTTTTGAAGCAGTGAGTAGAAAGAAACCTATTTTCATTACTGCCACAGGTATCTGACAACAAAAGCCTAAACTCTGAACACATGAAGTATTTGTACGGCAACAAATGGTTACCTCCAACAAAAATGGCACGATCAAAGAGTGATATCTGTGGTCAGGCGTAGTAGGTCTTTGTTTCGCAATACGATTATTTCTTGGAAGTTGCTCTCCGGGCGCTTCAGAAACAATAACAATGGACAGAAACCATTAGAAGCCCAGACGTAAAGGTAACTAAGGTACGAAGTCTTTCGCAACAAAGTCTTTGGGTACAAAGTTCTAGGTGTACTTGTCGCGTCAAAGCCGGATAAAATATCAAGCTTTCGCTGATTGCCTCCATCAGCGTCGTCAAGGACTAAGTTGGACTGTCATGAAACTGGAGGCTCCGACTTTTATGCCCAGAGCGAGGTATCTGATTGGATGGATTACGTCACGAAGGTGGTGCATGCCGAAGTGGCGCCTTCGGTGCTCATAGATTACGTTTGCGCTCGCTGTCCAGCGCCGCTTTGAGCGCCACCACTTACAACAGGCGATAAACTATAACAAGTCTTCCTCTGAAATTACAATTAAAACAATACAATGAAATGAATACCCTTAGCTGCATACAGGCGTTGTTATACGTCAATGGGGACAGTTGAAAATGTGTGCCCCTGAAAGGGTACAGTACCGCCCGACATTGAAAATAGGTACAACATACTTCATTATTTTTGTCAGAACAACACATTTTTTTGTAAAATAACTCAATTTCAATTAATACAGCGAAGCCGGATACCAGTGTGGGAAAGAATGATAATTTATTTATTTAATTGATCACATGTGCACTCCCACAAAGTAAATCCCTACATCCAGTTTGGTGAGATCTGTGAAATGAATGAATGTATGGTCGTCTGCTAACCGCAGATAGTGAATGTGAATATATGATCATCTTTGAGACAATCCTTTGGCCACCTTTGGTGGGACCAAAGAGATGAAATTTACCTGAGCTTTGAGCGCCTGAAATGTGGCTGACCAATACGGTAGCAAGGTGCTCCCCCACTTCAGCAAAGGTGCGAGAGGACCTGGAGAACGGCCATGTTTCAGCACTCTGCCGCTGGATCTTGTGCTGTTAAGACCTGTCTTAGTTGTGCTCCGTAATGACAAAAGAGTGGAGACATGGTATGCATGTGGAATATTTAAGAGTAGTTTGAAATAATAATTTCTCTATTTCAGGAACTTTTGTGGGGAGAAATAAGTGTCAGGCAGGTAATATTAATGGGATTGTAGTAATCTTTGGAAGTGACCAACGGTCACAATGAAACCACGTGTAGCAATAAGTTGAAATACTTCCGTGTGCTTAAGTTAAGCTGAATTACTAGCGTGTGTACAATAAGTTGAAATATTTAAGAAATAGCGTGTGTACCATAAGTTGAAATATTTAAGAAATGGCGTGTGCAGGACTTGAAATTAGAGACGAGTACTTCCACGTGGTGAGTACTGTGTGAGTCTGAAACTGTGTATGAGACAAAAGATAAAGAGAAGTACTCGTCCATGGTATCAGTTGAGGACTCGCGTGTGTGATGAATACGTTCTTAATATTACTTTGCGTGATATGATTCCGTGTGACGCTAGATTCAAACTCTGAGAGAGAAGCAAGGTGAGTCGGCCGTCTATCCAGCAATGCCACTTGGCTTACATTGCACAGGAAGACGTGCATATATCTCCAGAGTTCATAGTAGGAAAGTAAAATTACGAAGTGGGGCAGTGTCGTGTGAAACTGGGATAAATATTAATTGAAGTGGGAAAGCTGAAAGTGATAGTGTTGTGACTATTTAGTGTTTTGTATTTCATATTGTAGTGTGATGTATGTCATGTAATTTGGGTATGTGTGGTTTGCATGGGAGAGTAGCGAGGTAGTTTCAAAAGATTAGTGGGTTATGCTTGTTCCTTCTGTACCGCTCGATCTGGAAAGTTTCGTGATGATGATTGTGAGAGTCGAAGTGTGAGATATAATAAAAGATCCACCATCCTATCCAGAAAGTGCACTGTAGCGTTAAATAATTACGAGATCATAATATAGAGATTCATCAATGTAAAGCCATGCCCAATGGGCGGAATTTCTCATGTGTTATTGTTGTAGGTTATAGAATTTGTGTGTTTAGGTTAGAGAATTTATCGGAATAAATAAGATAGTGAAAAGAAAAAGATTGGTGGACTTTTCCTTCGAATTGTATGTTGTCATAATGTCCCGAATTTATAATGTGTGCGCCATTCATATTCAGTGCGGTGGCCACGTGTTGACAAAAGCCGTTAAATAAAAGACAAAAAGAAAATGTGGTATTGCCAGTGCGTAGTGTACAGTCAGAGTTCTGTAAATTACTGATAGTCAAATGCGTGTTTCCGTTGCGTATTAATCATATAGGAGGATAACTTGTAACTTAAGTGTGAGTACTAGAGTTCATGTTACTCGATAAATAAGAATGAATCCACTCGCTTGGCAGACCACTCATCTTGCAGGCCTGACTGCTTGATGCCACAGTATGAGCAAGGCATGTGGGTGCCTCTCACCCTAAACGGGACTGGAACCCGGGATCTCCTACTTACATGGCAGACGCTCTATCCATCTGAGCCACCGAGGACACAGAGGATATTGTGACTGCAGGGACCTATCTCTGGTACGCCTCCCGTGAGACCCACATTCCCAACTTATTGTCCCGCACTATATTCGTTATGTCCCTGCCCATTACTCATTACTAGCGGCTTTATCGATTCCCGTAACAGTTCTGGCAATGTGTGTGCATCTGCACAGAAGATGGTCAAATGGCCGGTGAGCCTTAACTATATGTATGAAGATGGTATCCGTTCTTTCGGACATCGGACATGTCCGAAAGAACAGATACCATCTTCATATATAAAGTCTTCCTCTGTACTCTCCCATTCTCAACAGCACGGCTCTATGCTACGCCATGTGCATAGCCTGTGCATCTATTCAAGTTATTATCACATAGTCTAACCTTCACTGCCTCCCTAATCACAGAGTTTCATCAGTTCGAAGCGGTGAGCCAGAGTTCTAGTATTCAAAAAAATAATCTTGTGTTTATCTAACACGCTGTGCCCGGTCACCAATGATTTTTCAAAATCCCAGAATTTAACATGACGTTGATATTAAATACAGCGACCAGCAATAGGCCATACAGAGTGCCCTTCGTAACTGTTGCCACACTCGCAAGGAATATGATAAATCCTCTGCATTCTCAGTTAGACCTTATCTTTAGCGGGACAGAACATTTCTTTGATTTTTTCTTGGTGGTTGGAAGACTTGTCTGATTCCATGGCTTTTTAGTTCACTACCTGTCTTACAAGTTGTTGCACCGCAGATTGGAAGCTGCGCTGTGTGTTGGTACCTTCCTGGTTTGATTCCTCGACAGCAGTGATACACGGACAGAATACCCGTTCCTTCTGATCGCCATCGTCAGCTGATTAACCACGGAGCCGCGGTATAGTCCTGGTTCTGTGTATTGTAGTGTTCAGCACAGCTCTCTTCTAAGCTGGGTGATGATGAAAGCTACTCCCTTTAAGACATAGGTCCGTATGCCTCAGTTTTCGATGCACAAAATGGGCTATTCGTCCATCTGCTTTCCGCGTGATCGACACATGTAAAAATGGTAGGTTACCGTACTTCTCCATTTCTGTCGTAAATTTTATTTTCGAATGTATACGTTCATCTGTTCGATGAACTGCTGCTATCGTCATCATCTCTGAAGACGCAGAATTGGCGGAGGAGGAAATTTTTCAACGCCCGTTCTTCGAAATCTCCCAGGAAACAATTAGCTATCGCGGGTGACAATGTAGAACCAATAGCTGTTCCTTTAGTCATTTCTCAATAATTTCCACCCTACAAAAAGTGTGTCGAAAAAACTTTAAAATTGCACGGAGAAAACGAGCTGGCTCTGTGTTTAAAGTGTCTTCTATTGGTACTTTCGTGAAATGGAAGACAACGTCCAGATTGACAATAATTTCATATTGACCTCTCCTCATCTGCTCTATGATCTCTAAAAGTATATGTGAGTATCACACTATTTTATTCCATCATTCAACTCTGTTCGGGTCGAATACTGCCATGGTGTGCTGCATTTGATTGAAAAGAAACATGTTACAATGGTTCATCCGATTGTTGTTATGCACATTGAGAACAGCGTTCACTAATGCCCTGGAGGCAGTCCAGATTAGTCGCGACGTACATAAACTGGGTAAGCGTCTTGATTACTCCGCAGTCGGTGAAGACCCATAGCCATTTTCTGCACTCATATATTTGCGAATTGTTCTAATAAGTATACTACCCCAACTTTGATCCACTAGAAATGTTTGTTACATATAACTTCTTTCCACTGATTTGTACCATGTAGGTATTGGACCACACTCAGAAATCTGATCTCGCCACTGGTTCGAAAACTGTAAGGTCCTGTTTCCATTTTATATTCCAACAAACGTCTTCGTATCACAGAAAGAATTGTTTCGGGATGATACTTCAGATGAAAACAGTCAGCCAGAGATGAACGATACAGCTGATTCGCTTTTTGAGAAACTTAGCAAATTTACGTTTTCCACAAAAATATTCTGGGACCTACAGCTTAATGTAGAACTGCTGCTAAAAAATAAAACACTCCCAGTTCAAGTCAAAATAAGCCGTACGTTTCCTAAAAATGAAAATCCCCTTCTCGCCCTACTGTACGTCAAATACAACCAACTGCTCGGAAACTTCAATCCGAAAATTCTTTACCTAATGAACTTCTAGCCCTTTGACTATGTCACATTTCCCACTAGATGCACTCTCTTTCTAGGTGCTACCCCTGGTATTACTTGTTATTAGAAAAGTTCGTATTCACATCATCGAGACACTTAAGCCAGCCCAGTAACTCCAGCCTCCATTATTCTTTAACCCTGGAAAAGTGAAGGGGAGAAAATGTTACTTTTCTATTAAACCATCGTAAATCGTACTTCTCCAAATTTATTATAAGGGAAGAATAATATAATTCCAATCCCAAAGAAAGCAGGTGTTGACAGATCTGAAAATTACCGAACTATCAGTTTAATAAGTCACGGCTGCAAAATACTAACGCGAATTCTTTACAGACGAATAGAAAAACTGGTAGAAGCAGACCTTGGGGAAGATCAGTTTGGGTTCTGTAGAAATATTGGAACACGTGAGGCAATACTGACTCTACGACATATCTTAGAAGCTAGATTAAGAAAAGGCAAACCTACGTTTATAGCATTTGTAGACTTAGAGAAAGCTTTTGACAATGTTGACTGGAATACTCTCTTTCAAATTCTGAAGGTGGCAGGTGTAAAATACAGGGAGTGAAAGACTATTTACAATTTGTACAGAAACCAGATGACAGTTATAAGACTCGAGGGGCACGAAAGGGAAGCAGTGGTTGGGATAGGAGTGAGACAGGGTTGTAGCCTCTCCCCAATGTTGTTCAAGCTGTATATTGAGCAATCAATAAAGGAAACAAAAGAAAAATTCGGAGTAGGTATTAAAATCCATGGAGAAGAAATACAAACTCTGAGGTTCGCCGATGACATTGTAATTCTGTCAGAGACAGCAAAGGACTTGGAAGAGCAGCTGAACGGAATGGACAGTGTCTTGAAAGGAGGATATGCGATGAACATTAACAAAAGCAAACCGAGGATAATGGAATGTAGTCGAATTAAGTCGGGTGATGCTGAGGGAATTAGCTTAGGCAATGAGACACTTAAAGTAGCAAATGAGTTTTTCTATTTGGGGAGCAATATAACTGATGATGGTCGAAGTAGAGAGGATATAAAATGTAGACTGGCAATGGCAAGGAAATCGTTTCTGAAGAAGAGAAATTTGCTAACATCGAGTATAGGTTTAAGTGTCAGGAAGTCGTTTCTGAAATTATTTGTATGGAGTGTAGCCATGTATGGAAGTGAAACATGGACGGTAAGTAGTTTGGACAAGAAGAGAATAGAAGCTTTCGAAATGTGGTGCTACAGAAGAATGCTGAAGATTAGATGGGTAGATCACATAACTAATGAGGAGGTATTGAACAGAATTGGGGAGAAGAGGAGTTTGTGGCACAGCTTGACTACAAGAAGGGACCGGTTGGTAGGACATGTTCTGAGGCATCAAGGGATCACCAATTCAGTATTGGAGGGCAGCGTGGAGGGTAAAAATCGTAGAGGGAGACCTAGAAATGAATACGCTAAGCAGATTCCGAAGGATGTAGATTGCAGTAGGTACGGGGAGATGAAGAAGGTTGCACAGGATAGAGTAGCATGGATAGCTGCATCAAACCAGTCCCAGGACTGATGGATTTTAATACCTACTCCGAATTTTTGTTTTGTTTCCTTTATTGCTTGCTCAATATACAGATTGAATATCATCGGGGATAGGCTATAACCCTGTCTCACTCCCTTCCCAACCACTGCTTCCCTTTAATGTCCCTCGACTCTTATAACTGCCATCTGGTTTCTGTACAAATTGTAAATAGCCTTTCCTCCCTGTATTTTACCCGTGTTTCCTTCAGAATTTGAAAGAGAGTATTCCAATCAACATTGTCTCTAAGTCTACTAATGCTAGAAACGTAGGTTTGCCTTTCCTTATCTGTCTTCTAAGATAAGTCGTAGGGTCAGTATTGCCTCACGCGTTCCAACATTTCTACGGAATCCAAACTGATCTTCCCCGAGGTCGGCTTCTATCAGTTTTTCCATTCGTCTGTAAAGAATTCGCGTTAGTATTTTGCAGCCGTGACTTATTAAACTGATAGTTCGGTAATTTTCACATCTGTCAACACCTGCTTTCTTTGGGATTGGAATTATTATATTCTTCTTTAAGTCTGAGGGTATCTCGCCTGTCTCATACTTCTTGCTCACCAGATGTTAGAGTTTTGTCAGGACTGGCTCTCCCATGGCTGTCAGTAGTTCTACTGGAATGTTGTCTACTCCCGGGGCCTTGTTTCGACTTAGGTCTCTTAGTGCTCTGTCAAAATCTTCACGCAGTATAATATCTCCCATTTCATCTTCATCTACATCTTCTTCCATTTCCATAATATTGTCCTCAAATAGATCGCCCTTGTATAGACCGTCTATATACTCCTTCCACCCTTGTGCTTTCCCTTCTTTGCTTAGAACTGGGTTTCCACCAAAGCTCTTGACATTCATACAAGTGGTTCTCCTTTCTCCAAAGGTCTCTTTAATTTTCCTGTAGGCAGTCTCTATCTTACCCCTAGTGAGATAAGCCTCTACATCCTTACATTTGTCCTCTAGCCATCCCTGCTTAGCCATTTTGCACTTCCTGTCGATCTCATTTTTGAGACGTTTGTGTTTCTCTTTGCCTGCTTTATTTACTGCATTTTTATATTTTCTCTTATCATCAATTAAATTCAATATTTCTTCTGTTACCGAAGGGTTTCTACTAGCCCTCGTCTTTTTACCTATTTGATCCTCTGCTGCCTTCACTATTCCATCCCTCAAAGCTACCCATTCTTCTTTACTGTATTTCTTTCCCCAATTCCTGTCAATTGTCCCCTTATGGTCTCCCTGAAACTCTGTACAACCTCTGGTTCTTTCAGTTTATCCAGGTCCCATCTCCTTAAATTCCCACCTTTTTGCAGTTTATTGAGTTTTAATCTACAGTTCATAACCAATAGATTGTGGTGCGAGATCACATCTGCCCCTGGAAATGTCTTACAATTTAAAACCCGGTTCCTAAATCTCTGTCTTACCATTATTTCATACTCTTTTCAAAATAATGGACGGTGATGTTACAACACTGTTATGAAATGTATTGAAACACAGACAACGCCCCTTACACAACAAATTAGTAGGTAGACTAATTTGTGAAAACACGACCATAAACATGGGTAGAAAATTAACCGATACAGTAGCATCAAATAAAGACATGCGGTATGGATGCATTTTATCCCCTACACGAAATACGCTGCCACAAATGGAAAAAAGAAAAAAAAAATAGAATACGCTTTTAGAGGTTTCCAATTTACTCAGTATTGATTGCTGCAACAGTACGTATGGAGTACATGAAATGATTACATTTACAGATCAATAGCACAAGCGATTCTGAGGTGCCAGGTAGCAACCCATGCCGAATCTTCCATATTAGTACGTGGTACGTGCTAAATCCTCCACGAGCGGCAATGCATGCGGTGACTCTGATATCCAGTCGATCACACAGAAGGCGAATACTCTCCTGGGATACGTTATTTCACGCCTGCTCGACTTGTTCACGCAGAGTTGTTGGTTGACGAGTTGCAAGAGTCACTTCTCGTAGCATTATATCCCAAACGCGCCCGCTTGGAGATAAGTCCGGTGATTGTTTTGGCCAGGAAAGCTGCTGAAAGTCTTGCAGAGCACGTTGAGTTACACGGGAAGTGTGTGGGCGAGCATCATCCTGTTGGAACAAAACATCACCTTTCTGTTGCAAGAACGGAAAAAGAACGAGTCTAACAACGTTCTGCACATACAGACCGCTGTTAGCGTCCTCTACAGAGACACTAAAGGTGAACGAGAGTTGTAGCTTATCGCAAGCCAGATCATGAGGCCAGGTGTGGAGCCAGTGTGTCTTGGACGAATGTGCTGTACGAGACAGCACTCATCACGCCAACGTCGGACAGACAAACGACCACACTTGCGTGCAGAGAGAATCTGCTTTCATCGATGAAGACCACGGCGCGCCATTCCATCTTCCAAGCGCCTGTCGAGCGGTGCATGTTGATGCCGTGGTGTGAGTTGCTGTTGATATGTCTGTGCTCCCAAGCCCTCTTATCTGTGTTCTGGTAGCTGTACAGTCTGTACAGTGTGCCTATGATGCCCTTACAATACGATGATCCAGGCGAGCGTCTGTGCGTGGACGTCCAGAATCTCGTCTATGCATGTGAGAAAGTTTGCGTGACCACTGATCCCAAGATCGTTGCACAACTGATGCAGCACGTCCAACTTGTCTGGCACTTTTCTTAAAGGACCATTCCGACACACAGAAGGCCACAATTTGACCCCTTTCAAACTCGCTCAGTTGACTGTAGGAATCACGAGTGCGTTTCTGTGGCATGGTTGCCTGCTTGGTTCACACGTTTGGGTTACACTGAGCCTTCTGGGTGGAAGCATTCCTTACTAAAAGGTACACACAGATGACGCTCTGGTAGCTATGCCACTACGGTACCTGTTGGCTGACGACGTTGAAACTATTATCAGTACATCTACTACCCCACAGATCGGATAAAAATCGACGTTGTCTTTCCAGGTATACAAATTTTTTTTTCCGGCATTGTATTTATATTGATCTTGCTGTACACAGAGGAGGTTTCTCTCTTTGCTTTACGCCTGTGACCTACATGATTTTCGAAAAATATGATACCCTCGAAGGGCAATACCATATTACAGGGTAGTCCATTGAACGTGACCGGGCCAAATATCTCACGAAATAAGCGTCAAACGAAAAAACTACGAAGAACGAAACTTGTCTAGCTTGAAGGGGTAAACCAGATGGCGCTATGGTTGGCCGACTAGATGGCGTTGCCATAGGTCAAACGGATGTCAACTGCCTGTTTTTAAATAGGAACCCCCATTTTTATTACATATTCGTGTAGTACGTAAAGAAATATCAATGTTTTAAAAAGATGGGATGAGATGTTCCGACTTATGCAACACACCTTTTATGTTTTGTTTCACCCATACATGTTTCAGCACTTTTGTGCTATCGTCAATTGGTTCTATTTTTTATTTTTAACTTACATGATGTTATTGTCCATTTATTTAGGTAGCTGTTGTGCTACACAATTATTGTTACGTAGTTAGGTACTATTTTATAAGCCAAACATAGTTTATTGAACTTTATGTTGAGTATGGTTTTACGAAGTCTGATGGTTGTGTTCTGATATTTATTGAAGAGCTGCGATGGAAATACCTGGCTTGGTGTAGAAATATATCATCTTGTGGTGCAGTTCTTCTTGTTGTTTTAGTTGGTCCACTTTTTTCGCTTTATGATAGATGGCGCTGTAATAGTCACAAAACATATGGCTCACAATTTTAGACGAACAGTTGGTAACAGGTAGGTTTTTCAAATTAAAATACAGAACGTACGTACGTTTGAACATTTTATTTCGGTTGTTTCAATGTGATACATGTACCTTTGTGAACTTATAATTTCTGAGAACCCATGCTGTTACAGCGTGATTACCTGTAAATACCACCTTAATGCAATAAATGCTCAAAATGATGTCCGTCAACCTTAATGCGTTTGGCAATACGTGTAACGACATTCCTCTCAACAGCGAGTAGTTCGCCTTCCGTAATGTTCGCACATGCATTGACATTGCGCTGACGCATGTTGTCAGGCGTTGCCGGTAGATCACAATAGTAAATATCCTTCAACTTTCCCCACAGAAAGAAATCCAGGGACGTCAGATCCGGTGAACGTGCGGGCCATGGTATGGTGCTTCGACGACCAATCCACCTGTCATGAAATATGCTATTCAGTACCGCTTCAACCGCACGCGAGCTATGTGCCGACATCCATCATGTTGGAAGTACATCGCCATTCTGTCATGCAGTGAAACATCTTGTAGTAACATCGGTAGAACATTACGCAGGAAATCAGCATACATTGCACCATTTAGATTGCTAACAATAAAAGGGGGGCCTATTATCCTGCCTCCCATAATGTCGCACCATACATTAACCCGCCAAGGTCGCTTTTGCTCCACTTGTCGCAGCCATCGTGGATTTTCCGTTGCCCAATAGTGCATATTAGGCGGTTTACGTTACCGCTGTTGATGAATGGCGCTTCGTCGCTAAATAGAATGCGTGCAAAAAATCTGTCATCGTCCCGTAATTTCTCTTATGCCCGGTGTCAGAACTGTACACGATGTTCAAAGTCGTCGCCATGCAATTCCTGGTGCATAGAAATATGGTACGGGTGCAATCGATGTTGATTTAGTATTCTCAGCACCGACGTTTTTGAGATTCCCGATTCTCGCGCAATTTGTCTGCTACTGATGTTCGGATTAGCCGCGACAGCAGCAAAAACACCTACTTGGGCATCATCATTTGTTGCAGGTAGTGGTTGACGTTTCACATGTGGCTGAACACTTCCTGTTTCCTTAAATAACGTAACTATCCGGCGAACGGTCCGGACACCTGGATGATGTCGTCCAGGATGCCGAGCAGCAAGCATAGCACTCGCCCGTTGGGTATTTTGATCACTATAGCCACACATCAACACGATATCAACCTTTTCCGCAATCGGTAAACGGTCCATTTTAACACGGGTAATGTATCACGAAGCAAATACCGTCCGCACTGGCGGAATGTTACGTGATACCACGTACTTATACGTTTGTGACTATTACAGCGCCATCTATCACAAAGCGAAAAAAGTGGTCCAACTAAAACTTTCACATTTCTTTACGTACTGCACGGATATGTAATAAAAAATGGGGGTTCCTATTTAAAAAAAAAACGCTGTTGATATCCGTTTGACATTCGCGACTGGAACAGGAAAAGGAGGAAACAGCAGTGCCCTCCGCCACGCACCAGACAAGAAAGCTATTTAATACTGCATTGTCAAACAGTTCTGGGCTGTTGAAAGTTTCAAGTCTCCAGCTCATCGGGAAATTAGTTTAAAATCAATCGCAAAATTTGTTCCGAACACACAAGAAAGCAACCTAATGGAAACGTGTTAAAAAGATGTATGTGCCTATGTATGCCTATAGATGGTAAAAATTAGTGGCGAAACAATCGTTGACATTCATGGTGAAATCCTTCAGGTGTCTTTTATTTTGCACAGTGCTACTAGTTTCGGCCATAGGTCATTTTTAAGTTTTTCAAGCTTGGAAGTGGACTTTGACCTTAAATAGTAGCACTGACATCTGAAATTTTCACAATAAGCCTGCATCTACATCTATAATCTGCAATCCACAGTGAAGTGCATGGCACAGGGTACGTCCTATTGTACCAGTTTCTTCCCGTTCCATTCATGTTTGGAGCGCGGGAAGAATGATTGATTGAATGCCTCAGTGCATGCTGTAATTAATCTAATTTTGTCCCCATGATCCCTCTGTGAGCGATACCGTAGGGGGTTGTAGTATATTCCTAGAGTCATCGTTTAAAGTCGGTTCTGGAAACTTTCTTAACAGACTTTCAAAGGATAGTTTACGTCTATCCTCAAGAGTCTTCCAATTTAGTCCCTTCTGTATCTCTTCGACACTCTCCCACGCATCAGACAAACCTGTTACCATTCGTGCTGCCCTCTCTGTACACGTTCGTGCTGCCCTTCTCTGTACACGTTCAACATCCCCTGTTAATCCTATATGGTACGGGTCCCACCACTTGAGCGATATTCTAGAACCGGTCGCGCGAGCGATTTGTAAGCAAACTCCTTTGCACTTCCCCAGTATTCTACCAATAAACCGAAGTCTACCATCCGCTTTCCCCACGACTGAGCCTATGTGACCATTCCATTTCTTATCTCTACAAAGTGTTACACGGAGGTATTTGTATCAGTTGGCCGATGCCAACAGCGACCCTGTTATACTGCAGTCATAGGATACTATGTTCTTTCGTTTCGTGAAGTGCCCAGTTTTATATTTTTGAACATTTACAGATAAATGATAATTAATTGAAACCCGTCGCTGCCGACAGGTGTTGTTGATATACCTCGATGTGGACAGCTGAAAGTGTGTGCCCCGACCGGGACTCGAACCCGGGATCTCCTGCTTACATGGCAGATGCTCTATCCATCTGAGCCATCGAGGACACAAATGAATAGCGCGACTGCAGGGACTTATCCCTTGCAGTTACTATCTTCATATATAGTCAAAGGCTACCCGGCATTAGCCTTCGCACTGTTGGTGCGAGTAATGAATTACTAACATTATGTAGATTGTCGACAGTTGGGAATGTGGGTCTCACGGGAGGCGTACAAGGGATAAGTCCCTGCAGTCGCGCTATTTATCTGTGTCATCGGTGGCTCAGATGGATAGAACGTCTGCCAAGTAAGCAGGTGATCTTGGGTTCGAATCCCGGTCGGGACACACATTTTCAGCTGTCCCCATCGAGGTATATCAACAATATCTGTCGGCAGCTGAGGGTTTCAATTAATTATCACTTATTCTAGAGAAGCTGCACGATCGTCAATGGTATCTGTTCTTTCGGGAACAATTACTATCTTCATATATTTACAGATATTTGCCAGTCTTTGCACAACTTTCAGATCTTATCAACATGTGACTGTTTATGCAACTTCTTTGAGACAGTACTTCATCATAGATAACTGCATCATCTGAAAAGTCTGTGGTTATTGATAATACTGTCTTTTTTTCTGACTGGTTTGATGCAGCCCGCCACGAATTCCTCTCCTGTGCCAAGCTTTTCAGTTTAGAGTAGCAACTGCAACACTATCTGTCGGCAGCTGAGGGTTTCAATTAATTATCACTTATTCTAGAGAAGCTGCACGATCGTCAATGGTATCTGTTCTTTCGGGAACAGTTACTATCTTGGTGTATTCCAATCTCTGTTTTCCTCTACGGTTTTTAGCTTCTACAGCACCCACCAGTACCACGGAAGTATTCCCTGGTGTCTCAACAGATGTCCTATCACCCTGTCCCTTCTTCTTGTATTCCTTTCCTCGCCGGTTCTCCTCACTCTTTTCCTTATCAATCCACCTAATTTTCAAAATTCTTCTGTAGCACCTCATCTCAAATGCTTCGTTTCTTTTTTTTCTCATTTTCCCTTAGTTTCACCACCGTACAATGCCGGGCTCCAAACGTACAGGCCGGCCCGGTTGGCCGAGCAGTTCTAGGGGCTACAGTTTGGAACCGCGCGACCGCTACGGTCGCAGGTTCGAATCCTGCCTCAGGCATGGATGTGTGTGATGTCCTTAGGTTAGTTATGTTTAATTAGTTCTAAGTCCTAGGGAACTGATGACCTTAGAAGTTAAGTCTAATAGTGCTCAAAGCCATTTGAACAATTTTTTTTTTCCAAACGTACATTCTCAGAAATTTCTTTCTCACATTAAAGCCTACGTTTGATACTAGTAGACTTTTCTTGGCCAGATTTGCCCCTTTTGCTAGTACTAGTCTGCTTTTTATGTCCTCCTTGCTCCGACCGTCATGGATTATTTTACTGCCTAGCTAGCAAAATTCCTTAACTTCATCTGCTTCTTGGTCACCAATCCTGATGTTAAGTTTCTCGCTGCTCTCATGTCTACTGCTTCTCATTACTTTCGTCTACCCTCGACGTATTCTCAGTCCATATTCATGACTGATTAGTCTGTCCATTCCATTCATCAGATCCTGCAATTCTTCTTCACTTCCATTGACGATAACGATGTCATCAGCGAACTTTATTATTGATATCCTTTCACTTTCAATTTTAATTCCACTCTTGAACCTTTCTTCTGTTTCCGTAATTACTTATTCGATGTATAGATTGAGCAGTAGGGGTGAAAGACTACATCTCTATCTTGTTGAGCCGGCCGAGGTGGCCGAGAGGTGCTGAGCGCTACAGTCTGGAACCGCGCGACCTATACGTTCGCAGGTTCGAATCCTGCCTAGGGCATGGATGTGTGTGATGTCCTTAGGTTAGTTAGGTTTAAGTATTTCTAAGTTCTAGAGGACTGATGACCTCAGAAGTTAAGTCCCATAGTGCTCAGAGCTATTTGAACCATTTTTTCTATCATGTTGTTGTTGTCTTCAGTCCTGAGAGCAGTTTGATGCAGTTCTCCATGCTACTCTATCCTGTGCAGGCTTCTTCATCTCCCAGTACCTACTTCAACCTACATCCTTCTGAATCTGTTTAGTGTATTCATCTCTTGATCTCCCTTTACGATTTTTACCCTCTATGCTGCCCTCCAATACTAAATTGTAGATCCCTTTATGCCTCGGAACATATCCTACCAACCGGTCCCTTCTTCTAGTCAAGTTGTGCCACAAACTCCTCTTCACCCCAATTCTATTCAATATCTCCTCATTAGTTATGTGATCTACCCATCTAATCTTCAGCATTCTTCTGTAGCACCACATTTCGAAATCTTCTCTTCTTGTCCAAACTATTTATCGCCCATGTTTCACTTCAATACATGGCTACACTCCATACAAATATTTTCAGAAACGACTTCCTGAAACTTAAATCTATACTCGATATTAACAAATTTCTGTTCTTCAGAAACGCTTTCCTTGCCATTGCCAGTCTACATTTTATATCCTCTCTACATCGACCATCATCAGTTATTTTGCTCCCCAAATAGCAAAACTCCTTTGCTACTTTAAGTGTCTCATTTCCTAATCTAATTCCCTCAGCATCACCCGACTTAATTCGACTACATTCCATTATCCTCGTTTTGCTTTTGTTGATGTTCATGTTATATTCTCCTTTCAAGACACTGTCCATTCCGTTCAACTGCTCTTCCAAGTCCTCAAAATGGTTCAAATGGCTCTGAGCACTATGCGACTTAACTTCTGAGGTCATCAGTCACCTAGAACTTAGAACTAATTAAACCTAACTAACCTAAGGACATCACACACATCCATGCCCGAGGCAGGATTCGAATCTGCGACCGTAGCGGTCGCTCGGTTCCAGACTGTAGCGCCTAGAACCGCACGGCCACCCCGGCCGGCTCTTCCAAGTCCTTTGCTGTCTCTGACAGAATTACAATGTCATCAGCGAATCTCAAAGTTTTTATTTCTTGTATCTCTATCTTAAACCCTTATTAGTCCGAGTTCTTCCTTCTTCGTCTCCCACTCTTATTATTCCGTCTTGATTGTTGTGCGTATTGTATATTACCTGTCCTTCCCTGTAGTTTATACTAATTTTTCTGAGACTTTCGAACGTCTTGCACCATTTTACATTATCCAACACTTCTTCCATATCGACGGATCCTATGAACGTGCCTTGATTTGTGTACAAGGGTCAAATGGTTCAAATGGTTCTGAGCACTATGGGTCTTAACATCCGAGGTCATCAGTCCCCTAGAACTTAGAACTACTTATACCTAACTAACCTAAGGACATCACACACACCCATGCCCGACGCAGGATTCGAACCTGCAACCGTAGGAGTCGCGCGGTTCCGGACTGAAGCGACTAGAACCGCTCGGCCACCGCGGCCGGCTTGTCTACAAACTCCCCAACGCACTTCCCTGGGGCACACACACACACACACACACACACACACACACACACACACTTGTTGGTTGCTGGCAATTAACAAACGGCGTTCAACTGGTAGGTGGGGAGTCGTGAGTGTGAACGAACTCGTGTTGTAGACGTGGATGCAGATGTAGACGTAAGGGCGGCACGCGCGCGCCTAAATCGGAGCAGCGGGTGGTCAGAGCGCAGAGCCGGCGGCCGGGAGGAACGACCTGTCCAGGGGGCAGGTGGCGACCTGCGCCGCTCGTTACGGCGGCACGCGCCCACACGGAAGGCCGGGGAAGGGGGAGGAAGGCGAGGCCGGCGGGGAGCCGTGCCTCGGCTCCCACATGGCGCCGGATTTAAACACTTGGCCTCTCCGCGTCCCGCTGTGTCACCCCCGCACCCTTGCCGGACCGACGCGGTCCGCTGACTCATCGCTCGTCGGACTGGTTCTCCGACTATCGACGACGACTTCTTTTAGTAGACACCAGTGTGTTTACCTGGTCCGATCTCGATAAGATTACAGACTAATCTAGGGTACACGGGCAGAATGATGTAATAATTAGCACTCTGATTTCTTTTTTAACCCTTTCGATACCACTGGGAAGTATGTGTCCCGCGATGGGTGATCAGAGAACCAGTGGGAATGTACTGCACGTAATGCTATGTACCAACGCTCCAGTGGTAAAGGGAAGCTGTAGTGGGACGCGAAATTGAAGCGTCACCCATCCGCCAGTGTCAGTCCAGTTTGCAGGTGAATATAAGTTCAATTTAGTGTTTTGTTTATATATTTTGTCATATTTGTAATGTTTGTGAATTATCTAAAGTTTTGTATTTATTTTTATGTTTCATGTACGGAGAGGGCGGCGCAACGAACGGAGACAGCATCTTCACTGCCGGGACCAGAGGGAAAATTGCTGGCCACTATACGTCGCGGGTCGACAGCCAAAGAGCAACAGAAGATTCTGAAACCGAGTTGTTGCGTCGTGCTTCTAAAAACTGAAAAAATAAGAATTTATAATGTTTCTCCAACAATGACGTCATAGATAGTTTCATCATGTTGTAAATGTTCAGTCCTATCTTGTCAAGGCTCATGTTCACGTCTATATGTAGTACATATGAAGATAATAAACTAGTGTATACTACAAAAGTTTAAATATGTAGAATTATATTAAGGAAGAAGTATTGGTTAAAATGGTTCAAATGGCTCTGAGCACTACGGGACTTAACATCTGTGGTCATCAGTTCCCTAGAACTTAGAACTACTTAAACCTAACTAACCTAAGGACATCACACACATCCATGCCCGAGGCAGGATCCGAACCTGCGACCGTAGAGGTCGCGCGGTTCCAGACTGTAGCGCCTAGAACTGCTCGGCCACCCCGGCCGGCGGAAGAAGTATTACTGATTTATTTGACAAGACTATTAATTTTTGACAACTTTCATCGCCAGTTTGAGTCTTAAAAGTTTATTCAGTGTCGTTTTAATATTTATTAATGCTGATAACTTGCATTAATATAGTTTCTGAGAAGAAACAAACGACATCTAAATTGAACAAAGTTTGCGCAAACCAATTGGACTGAGTGACGTAATTCTGCGCATACGACTCAAATGATGATATTTTAATTACAGTTTCGTCCAAGAACCATTCAGAGACAACTTTAAAAAGAATTTAAATAATTTTGAAGTGTTTTGTAACTAACGTAGGTGACGAAGTCTGCACATGGTCATATTTCAAAAGAAAATCATTTATACAAAACTTACGTCGTTACACTGCAAAGCCCGCTAATGGTTTGCAGAATTCTTATAGCTACTATACCTGTGCAAAGCTTTCGCACTTTCATAGTTTTAAATATTGACTGTATTTGAAATAAGTGTATTCGTTTGGAGAAGGGTAGTTGTGGGAATGAAGAGAAAACATATTTAAAACTGAACCTAGCGACGTGAAATAATAACCATGAATTTGTGAAGAAGAATATAATAATTCCAATCCCAAAGAAAGCAGGTGTTGACAGATGTGAAAATTACCGATCTATCAGTTTAATAAGCCACGGCTGCAAAATACTAACACGAATTCTTTACAGACGAATGGAAAAACTGGTAGAAACCGACCTCGGGGAAGATCAGTTTGAATTCCGTAGAAATGTTGGAACACGTGAGGCAATACTTACCCTGCGACTTACCTTAGAAAATAGATTAAGGAAAAGCAAACGTACGTTTCTAGCATTTGTAGACTTAGAGAAAGCTTTTGACAATGTTGACTGGAATACTCTCTTTCAAATTCTGAAGGTGTCAGGGGTAAAATACAGGGAGCGAAAGGCTATTTACAATTTGTACAGAAACCAGATGGCAGTTATAAGAGTCGAGGGAAGCAGTGGTTGGGAAGGGAGTGAGACAGGGTTGTAGCCTCTCCCCGATGCTATTCAATCTGTATATTGAGCAAGCAGTAAAGAAAACAAAAGAAAAATTTGGAGTAAGAATTAAAACCCATGGAGAAGAAATAAAAACTTTGAGGTTCGCCGATGACGTTGTAATTCTGTCAGAGACAGCAAAGGACGTGGAAGAGCAGCTCAGCGGAATGGACAGTGTCTTGAAAGGCGGATATAAGATGAACATCAACAAAAGCAAAACGAGGATAATGGAATGTAGTCGATTTAAGTTGGGTGATGCTGCGGGAATTAGATTAGGAAATGAGACGCTTAAAGTAGTAAAGGAGTTTTGCTATTTGGGGAGCAAAATGACTGATGATGGTCGAAGTAGAGAGGATATAAAATATAGATTGGCAATGGTAAGGTAAGGCAACGGCCTTGCCACAGTGGATACACCGGTTCCCGTGCGATCACCGAAGTTAAGCGCTGTCGGGCGTGGCCGGCGCTTGGATGGGTCACCGTCCCGCCGCCACGTGCTGTTGCCATTTTTCGGGGTGCACTCAGCCTCGTGATGCCAATTGAGGAGCTACTCGACCGAATAGTGGCGGCTCCGGTCAATGAAAACCGTCTTAACGACCGGGAGAGCGGTGTGCTGACCCCATGCCCCTCCTATCCGCATCCTCACCTGAGGATGATACGGCGGTCGGATGGTCCCGATGGGTCGCTTGCGGCCTGTAGACGGAGTTAGTTAGTAGTTCGTTAATGGTAAGGTAAGCGTTTCTGAAGAAGAGAAATTTGTTAACTTCAAGTATAGATTTAAGTGTCAGGAAGTCGTTTCTGGAAGTATTTGTATGGAGTTTAGCCATGTATGGAAGTGAAAAGTGGACGATAAATAGTTTAGACAAGAAGAGAATAGAAGCTTTCGAAATGTGGTGCTACAGAAGAATGCTGAAGATTAGATGGGCAGATCACATAACTAATAAGGAGGTATTGAATAGAATTGGAGAGAAGAGAAATTTGTGGCACAACTTGACTAGAAGAAGGGATCGGTTGGTAGGACATATTCTGAGGCATCAAGGGATCACCAATTTAGTGCTGGAGGGCAGCGTGGAGGGTAAAAATCGTAGAGGGAGACCAAGAGATAAATACACTAAACAGATTCAGAAGGATGTAGGTTGTAGTAGGTACTGGGAGATGAAGAAGGTTGCACAGAATAGAGTAGCATGGAGAGCGGCTTCAAACCAGTCTCTGGACTGAAGACCACACACACACACACACACACACACTCATGTTCAGAAGAAACAGAACACCTTGTACGACTAGAGAGAGGACGTTCATAATCACAGAACATGTACGTTAGTATGTTCTGCAGAAATGATTAGCATTCACTCAGCGCGGTTCAGCACGTGCCATGTTGCCTGGTAGGCACAGGGTCCACCAGCGGCCATGATAACGTGTTCCACGCGTGGCGACACCGACGCGTTTAAGGCACGAATAGAGTCCTGCTGTGTAGTCATCCATGCTGCATTCACCTGGTTCCAAAGTTCACCTGTGGAGGTTGGCTTTGTGTCACAGCACTGAACCTGTTGTTTCACCACATCATACAAATGTTCGACTGACGACAAGTCTGGTGATCTGGCGGGCCAGAACAAAATGATGACATCTTGTGACACTAAGAAGGCACGTGTTCGTGCAGCAACATCTGGTAGTGCATTGTATTGCTAAAAAATGGCGTCAGGGGTGTTGCGCAGAGAGGATACAGCTATATGTCGCAGGACATATTAGGCCACACTGGTCATAGTGCCCTGGACATGCGCTAACTGTGATTTGTGGTTGAGCCCAACAGCACACCACACCATAAGGCCTTGAGCTGGTGCTGTATGTGTTGTGCGAATGCAGTCTCTGTGATGCCGCTCCCCCTGTCAGCAGTGAACCGAAATGCGGTCACCATTTGTAAACAAATAGAACCTGTATTCGTCCTGAAGTGTTATTTGGTGCCATTCCTGCCCCAGTGACGTCGTTCCATACACCATTGTCATCTAACATGTTTCTGCACATTCGTCAAAGCTAGGTTGAGAACTGGACGGCGCGTACGTAACCCATGCCGTAATAAACGAAGACGGACTGTCACCCCTGATAGTGTATGATGTATTACACAGTTCCACTGTTGCGCCAGAGCTGAGAAGGACGCAGATCTGCCCTGAAATGTGTGTGAGGTGTCGATCTTCTCGGTGACCCATCTCGTCGTGTTCTATGGCTTTCCGTAGATGTTTACCTGTAACCCATGGGCCAAAGTGGTACAAATGTTAATCATTTCTGTAGAACATACTAATGTACATGTCCTGTGTATATGAACGTCCTATCTCTAGTCGTTCAAGGCGTTTTTTTTTGTGAATATGAGAGTATATATATTAGATCTTTTTTGTTCCTAGCATCTCATGAATCAATCCATAGAGTTTCTGCGCTCTACGGATTGATCGATGAGAGGCTACGGAACAGAAAAGATGTAATGAACTTATGAACTTACGTCCAGAAATGCATGGTTTCCATGCTAGAGACCATTTATTCAATCATACTTCATTACAGAGCCACCGGTCTAATACGTGCTGTACCATGCAGCCACAGTTAGAGTAGGCATAGTTTCCTCCTAGAGCGTGGTATTGTTCCTCATACGTCATGCCCTGGCGCCCTCTACTGCCATAGTAATTGGTAATATGGTGTCCGGTTCACTTCTCTTGCTGTCTCACCTTGTAGTGGATGGGAAACAGCATTGTATATAGTGGTTCCGTAGTCGAATCAACAACTTGCCGACATGGTGTTACTTACGGAAACTCCAACAAACGCAACGTTCAATGTTTGCAACAGAGTTTCGCCGTTTGTCTGAGACAGGGTCGTTTCAGGAAGCAGGAAATCATGAAGGACGTACCCGAAATGTTGGGTCACCAGACTTGAAGAAAAATCTGATTAACACTGTGGAAGGTGACCGCCATGTCAGTACCAGGAGTTGAGCTGCCAGTACAGGGTGAGCCAGACAACCGTCTGGAACATTCTCCATGACAATTGTTACTACCCTTATCATTTACAGCGTGTACAGGGCTTACTACCGACAGACTTTCCACAACGAGAGCAGTGACAACTGGTTTCTTCACCAGGCACCCACGATTCCGGGATTTGTGTCATTCTTCCCATTCACAGGTGAGGCCACCTTTACGTGGAGTAGTATCTTCAACTTTCATAACTGCATCTGTGGGGTAGTATGCAGAACTCCCATTGTATGGTGACAGCGAATCACCAGCATCGGTGCAGCCGGAATGTGTGGTCCGCGATAATTGGTAACAGTATTTTGGGACCAGTCTTCCTTCCCCGTCGCTTAAAAGACCGGAACTGTCGGTGTTTCTTGCAAGTGACTCTGCTTGGAAGAGTGCCATTGCTGATTCGAAGGGTTATGTGGCTGCTACATGATGGTTCGCCAGCGCATATCGCCTTTAACGTCCGGACGCATCTCAATCGTGTCTTCCCTGGTCTATGGACAGGACGAGGAGGTCCAGTTGCATGGCCTGCTGATTCACCGGTTCTTAACCCATGCGATTTTTGGTTATAGGTCCATCTGAAAAGTATCGTGTATGCAGAGACCATTCCAGATGTGGACACACTGGAGCAGCGTATTCATGCTGCCTTTGACACTGTTCGGATGCAGCCTGTTCAATCTGAGCGTGTGAAACAGACCATGCTACAGCGGGTACACGTATTCGTTGAGGCACGTAGAAACCATTTTCAGGACGTACCGTAACTGTAGCTTCATGGTACAGCGCGTATATATATGCCAAAATACTCAGACAATAGTCCCGAAAAGCCTCCTAAATTTTGTCGGTTGAGTTCTAGCGTATAGTGGTACGCCAGAGGCTTAGGAAGCTTTTCGGGACTATTGTCTGAGTATTTTGGCATTAGAGACCCGTGGCCTCTGGTCGCTCCTTACAGAGTAATGATTCAATTGTGATTCATCCAGTTTGTAAAGAAAATTACTGTTTTTGGGAAATTACCTTCAGAAAAGTGAAAAAATGTGTGACACTACGGCATAAAACACAGAGTAATACATCAACTCTCCAGCAGAGGCATGCTGTGTATCACTGTTAACGACCAACTAACTCATTTGGGAGACAAAAGATACAGAAACGAGCAATATCGAATGCTACCTTGAGGTCGAAGAGTGAAGTGGTATTTATTGTTACCATAAACAAATTTCGTGATTGAATGGAACAATCTAAACGAGATTCACAGTGCATGCCGTCGACATGTGCAGTGCTGTGCAGATATTTTCACTGCAGTACAGACACAGAGATATATGACAAACACTAATCAACAAATCAAACAGCATGACGTTACCCTTAACGAGCAACCGGAGACCATAGGTCCACTATACCGAAATACTCGGAAAATATCCCTGAACAACCTCCAGAAACTTGTCGGCGTAATTCCGATTCCTTTATACATCGATGCACATAATTTTGAACATAATTCTGTACAGAGCATTACAATAACATAAACACAAGATTTTATTTTGTTTATTTTATTTTTTTACATCCCGCCGGTTTTGAAATAGAAATTAGTCCATGTAACAGAAGCAGTTGTTCAGGAGACGTCGTGTTAGATTAAATTCAAAATTTGTCTTGTTACTTGTCAGACATTTTATGGTCTTGGACAAATGATTAAAAAATTTTTTTGCTGCATATTGATCTCCTTTCTGAGCCACTGGCTGCTTTAATAATGAGTGATAAAGATTATTTTCTTGTCTAAAGGCGTGGATATCACTATTCCGCCGACCGGGGTGGCCAAGCGGTTAAAGGCGCTACAGTCTGGAACCGCGCGACCGCTACGGTCGCAGGTTCGAATCCTGCCTCGGGCATGGATGTGTGTGATGTCCTTAGGTTAGTTAGGTTTAAGTAGTTCTAAGTTCTAGGGGACTGATGACCTTAGAAGTTAAGTCCCATAGTCTTCAGAGCCATTTGACCCATCACTATTCCTCTAAAGTTGTCGTGGATTATTTGAGACGAATTCCACTAGCGAATTTATGTATTGTGATGGTGCAGCTGAAATGCCCAGCTCCTTCAGGAGGTACCTGCATGATCACCTTGAGTAAGCAAGATGTATTCTTCTTACTGCTCGCTTTTATACAATCAATAGTTGATTTCTAGGTGATGTGTTACCCCAGAAAATTATTCCGTAAGATATTACTGAGTCGCAATACGCAGAATATCTCAGGGAAGTTGACTTGTTTGTTTCCAAGACTAACGATTACACGAAGAGCAAAAGTAGCTGAACTTAACTGTTTGAGAAGTTCAGTAATATGCTTCTTACAGTTCAAGTTTTCATTCACGTGGGTACCTAAAAATCTGAAGCATTCTGCTCTATTTACTGACACCTATAGAGGTACTACATCAATTGTTGGTATGACTCCATTTCTTCTACAGAACTGAAGTTAAGGTAAGTCCATTTTCAGAGAACCACTTAATAATTCTTTGCAAAACATTATTAACAATCTCTTCTGTTGCTTTCTCTTTCATGGGATTTGTTGTAACACTAATATAATGGTACCAAATATGCTTGTTGAATGATAAGTGGAAGGTCATTCATGTGTAAAGAAATAGGAGGAGGCATGCAGCCCATGGCATCCCAGTTTAACGTCTGCTGCCTGTTGACTTTCATGATGTGCAATCTTTACGGCCTGTCTTGTGTTTTTTGATCTGTGCCTAAAAGCTAAAATGATAGTTTAAACAGCACAATTGTTTTTCCATTTTGTTCGAGGATTATCTGAAGAAACAGCACAGATAACCAGACCGAACTTCACGATATATGCGCCTAGCTTATGAAGTTCAACGACGGCTGACAAGCTAGTCAGGTCTCAAAATCTGTCCTGAGGGGTCGTTTCAGACTGTCCTACAGTCGTCTTCTCGATGTACATACAGATACTTCCTTAAACAAGTATGTTACTGATTGTGGCCCCGTCTTTGTCCAAACAGTAATAGTGTTGGTACTAGCAACTTCTTCTCTATGTCAAAACATCGTCAAAATGAAGAGCCCAGACCACAGAACCAGAGAGGAAAAACTGAAGTAAAGCATGTAGTAAGAATACACGGAAATTGGTGGGAATATCAACGTAAATCTTCGTAACAGAACTTGAATTCAACGACCCATCAACAAATCAAAGTTGGGGCGGTATCTCGCAGCAGACAAGATGAGGCTGAATAGTATCCATGTCTTTGTGGAAGGAGCGATCGTCGTACTAGCTTAAAGCTGTTTGGGGAAAATCTAAAGACTGACGGTCGTACTGGTATTTCAAACTCTCTTGTTCCGAACCCAGTTGTTTCCATCTCGTTTGGTGATTAATTGATCGAATAAGTTTTAATTGTGTGTAAAACCCGCCTTAAACCGACCTTATCGCACTTTTCTCCACGCCCTTGCCGGAACGTATGTGTATGCTACCAGCAATCACAGAAACATGTCAGCTCCCTTGCAGCTAGATTCTAATACTTGCATCAGACAGATTCGCTTGATGTACACCACAACAACATTCTGTTTGATTTTTACTTTAGCATTTGTCTAGTGATTTTTTGATACGTTTTGAATCATTCCACCCATTATCCAAGACGGTTTTTAATCAATATATTACAAACACGATTTGCATGAGAACAGAACTGGCAATTGTTGAGGGATTCCCTATCTCATTTGGACGTACCGATTTATCTGTGTAATTAGCCATCATCGTATCTTAAGACTATATTCAATTTAATTTGTTTCAGAAGACATATCGTAATTTTGCCGTAAGGCTTGTTTGGCCCCATGATAATAGCGTCAGAAGCCACTAGAATAAAAGAAGTAGCGAGGTTGGCAGTTGTGGGGACAGTCTTGATCCTGTATCGACTGGCATAGCAAGCAGACACTTAGACAGCTACATACACTATGTGATAAAAAGTATCTGGACACCTGGGTGAAAATGATTGATTAGTTCGTGACGCTGTCCATCGGTTATGCTGGAATTCAATATGGTGTTGGCCCACCCTTAGCCTTGATGACAGCTTCCACTCTGGCAGGCATGCGTTCAGTCAGGTGCTGGAAGGTTTCTTGGGGAATGGCAGCCCATTCTTCACGGGGTGCTGCACCGAGGAGAGGTGTCGATGTCGGTCGGTGACGCCTGGCACGAAGTCGGCGTTCCAAAACATCACAAAGGTGTTCTATAGGATTTAGGTAAAGACTCTGTGCAGACCAGTCCATTACAGGGATGTTATTGTCGAGTAACCACTCCGCCACAGGCCGTGCATTATGAACAGGTGCTCGATCGTGTTGAAAGATGCAATCGGCATCCCCGAATTGATCTTCAACAGTGGGAAGCAAGAAGGTGCTTAAAACATCAATGTAGGCCTGTGCTGTGATAGTGCCACGCAAAACAACAAGGGGTGCAAGCCCTCTCCATGGAAAATACGACTACACCGCAACACCACCGACTCCGAATTTTATTATTGGCACTACACACGCTGGCAGATGACGTACACCGGGCATTCGCCATACCCACACCCTGCCATCGGATCGCCAAATTGCGCACGGTGATTCGTCACTCCATACAACGTTTTTTCCACTGTTCAATCGTGCAATGTTTACCCTCCTTACACCAAGCGATGCGTCGTTTGGCATTTACCGGCATGATGTGTGGATTATGAGCAGCCGATCGACCATGAAATCCAAGTTTTCTTACCTTCCGCCTAACTGACAGAGTACTTGCAGTGGATCCTGATGCAGTTTGGAATTCCTGTGTGATGATCGGCATAGATGTCTGCCTATTACACATTACGACTCTTTTCCACTGTCGGTGGTCTCTGTTAGTCAACAGACGAGGTTGGCGTGTACGCTTTTGTGCTATACGTGTACCTTCACGTTTCCACTTCACTATCACACGGAAACGTGGACCTAGGTTTGTTTAAGAGAGTGGAAATCTGGCGTGAAGACGTATGACACAAGTAACACTCAATCATCTGACCACGATCAAAGTCCAAGAGTTCCGCGGAGCGCCCCATTCTGCTCCCTCACGATGTGTAATGACTACTGAGGCCGCTGATATGGAATACCTAGTAGTAGGTCGCAGCACAATGCACCTAATATGAAAAACGTATGTTTTTGCGGTGTCCGGATTCTTTTGTCACATATTGTGCGTACATATTTTTCAAAATTGCGCTGTATTATTTTCGCGTAATGTGAACGTGGTAACACTGATATAGCTATACAATGCAGCCCATCGCTCTCGTATTATTGTTTTTGTACTGAAAAATTGTAAAGAAGGATTACGTAAAGTTTTTATTTGTCCCATCTAAAGCAAAAAAACACCTGAATCAGAAGATGAGACTATTGAACTCGTAACCCTGAACAACCAACGACGCCATTGGGAGTCATATGTTATTAGTGAGGGCTTGTTTTGTTAGTGGCAGTTCACATAATCGCACTTATACCTCACGTTACGTACATGAATGGAAGGGGAAGAAAACCTAATAACTGGTACAATGGGATGTATCGTCTGCTATGCACTTCACAGTTTCCTGCGGAGTATGGATGTGTATGCAGGTGTATGGCAAGAACTCGGGCACGGCTGCCGCTGCTCCTTATAGCATCCTGTCGGCTGATCTCAGCCCTGCTCTTGCTCAATGTCGCTATTCTGCGTACGAATATTTAACTACACCGCGTCTCGGCAAAGGCGTGGCTTCCCCCTCAGACTAGAGAGATTAGGAGTTTCTTAATGAAAATGTTACTTTAAATACTATAGACCCAAGTTAATTCAGTACAGCAACATTAAAATTGAGTCCGTCCTGGCCTGTCCGCGATTTTAACTAACCCAGCACTACCCTTGAAACACAACCCTAATTAGCTGCCTGTTCTCGTGATCAGTAGGTCTGTGTCTGTCCTAACGGATTCACAGCTTGCCGCTTTGAAGAACTGCCTTTATTGCTCTCACTTCCGTCTGCAAAGTTACCTCTATGTAAGTGTCCATTTCTAATTTCCTCGCCAATGACGTACTCTGTAACCCTGCACATTATCTATACTGAGAACGAAATTTTCCCTTCGTTTTTGTCCATACATTTATTTGCATTTCTTTAATCAATATTACCTACGTCATCTCAAATACGTAAATCAGTTTGTGACTGTTGAACGTGTATATTCCCTGTTGTATAGGTGCATTGTCCATAGAACTGATATCTGCGTAAAATCCCATGGTAAAATCAGAGGAAGATA